>NC_030821.1:4942361-5024703 GCF_001704415.2 Capra hircus
GTCTCACCTCTTAGAGTCGCATTAATGGGTGGGAACCAACTTGGCAGCATTGATGCCCCTGCACAAAGGGAAATATTTATGGTGCTCTCCTCCAGCATGGCACCACTCCATCAGCGGTGGAAAAGATATGGTACAAGTTAGTGCTTAAATTAGCTGCTAAGAAATTGGAGTTTCTCCCATTATTAGGAAAAGTAACAAGGTGCTGCCTGGAGCCAAAGCATTGAAAAGCAAAAGCATTCCTTTCACTTTCTCCTTAAACTGTGAGGAGATGAACATGCCCCCAAACACCAGCCATGATGACGGAGCAAACCTGTGTGGGTTTATAACAGCCCTTATAAAAGAAAACTCACATCAAAATCAACCTGACTCACCTTTATGCAACGGTGCCACAGGGGAATTAAGATGAACAGTGCACGTAAATGACTTCAATGGTAATCGTGTTGCCAAGCCACACGTTTTCAGGTTTTCTTAACCACTTCCTCTTACATACCTAGTATTGGCATCAGTATTGATAATTTTTTCAAAATAATATATGATGTATGATATCTTCCTAGAAAATCCAAAAGAATCAATGGGTGACTAATTAGAATTTGAAAATCCAGTCAGATCTCCAGAAGAAATAAAATGTAGAAAAATCCATTCCCTTCTGCTGTATCAGCCACAATCGATTAAAAAATGCAAATCAAAAGTATAATGAGATTATCACCTCACATTGGTCAGAATGGCTCTCTTCAAAAGTCTACAAGCAATAAATGCTGGAGACAATGTGGAGAAAAGGGAATCCTCTTGAACCGTTAGCGGGAGGGTAGATTCATACAGCCTCAGTGGAGAAAGTATGGAGGTTCCTTTAGGAGGAAGGAACAAAGCTAGCGTATGACCAGAAGTCCCACTACTGAGCATATACCTGAGGAAAATCACAATTCCAAAAGACACATGTACGCAGTGTTTATTAAAACACTATTTATAATATCCAGGACTTGGAAGTAACCTAGGCGTCACTGACAAATGAATGGATAAAGTTGCGGTGCATATATACCAAGGAGTATTACTCAGCATAAGAAGGGATGAAACTGGGTCTTTTGTAGTCATGTGGATGAACCTAGAGTCTGTCATAAATGGAAGTAGGTAGAAAGAACCAACCAAATATTGTTTCTATTTGTATATTAATGCATATATATAGAATCTAGGAAAACTGAACTGGTGACCCTATTTGCAAGGCAGAAATAGAGGTGGAGATGTTGGGACTGGACCTGTGGACACTCGTGAATGAGAGGGCAAGGAGAGCAGTGCTGACATAGATACGCTGCCACGTTTAACACAGGTGGCTAGTGGGAGCTGCTGCCGAGCACAGGGAGCTCAGCTCTGTGCTGACCTAGAGCAGCAGGGTGGGCAGGGAGGCTCAGGAGGGAGGGCATATTATACTTGACTCACGTTGCTCTACAGCAGAAACCAATACAGCATTGTAAAGCAATTATCCTCCATTAAAAATCTAACAAACACAAAAAAAAATAGCCAAAGAGCATATTCTTTACAATACTAATGGAAGTATTACTTTAATATCTTATTTCAAGCACCTAGCCTGCCCCAACATACACACACACACACACACCACACAATTAAACCTGCATTTTAGAAAGCAAAATCTCTGGATCATTTGAAACTCCAGATGAAGTTAATTTCCTTGACTCTCCTTCCCTAAATGTAGCAAGGCAATCATGTCCAGGGCTGAAATCCATCTCTTTTCCCCCATTTAGTCAGCTTCCTCCTCAATACCCTACCATCTCTATCAATGTGCACCCCTATTAATGATCTGAGAACTTTTCCATGCTCCCTATCTGTGGTCAGCTGAATTGTTTTTGTTGTTGTTCAGTGGCTAAGTCATGCCAACTCTTTGCAACCACATGGACTGCAGCAATTTTCTTGAAGAGATCTCTCATCTTTCCCTTTCTATTGCTTTCCTCTAGTTAGTTGCATTGTTGATTTAAGGAATGCCTTCTTATCTATCAGGCTTCCCTGATAGCTCAGCTGGTAAAAACAATCTGCCTGAAATGCAGATTTGATCCCTGGTTTGACTCCTGGGTCAGGAAGATCCCCTGCAGAAGGGAAAGGCTACCAACTCCAGTATTCTGGCCTGGTGAATTCCATGGACTGTATAGTCCATGAGGTCTCAAAGAGTTGGACAGGACAGAGTGACTTTCACTTTCACTTTCTTTCTTCTCTCTCCTAGCTGTTTTCTGGAACTCTGGCATTCAATTGGGTGTATCTTTCCCTTTCTCCCTTGCTTTTCACTTCTCTTCTTTCCTGAGCTGTTTGTAAAGCCCCCTCAGGCAGCCACTTTGCTTTCTTGGCATTTCTATTTCTTTGGGATGGTTTTGGTCACTGCCTCTTGTACAATGTTGCAACCTCTGTCCATAGTTCTTCAGGCACTCTGTCTATCAGGTCTAATCCCTCGAATCTACCAATCACCTCCACTGAATAATTATAGCGGATTTAATTTAGGTCATACCTGAATGGCCTAGTGGTGTCCACACTTTCTGTATTCAAGCCTGAATTTTGTTCTAAGGAGCTGATGATCTGAGCCACAGTCAGCTCCAGGTCTTGTTTTTGCTGACTGTATACTGATTTCGGTATTGATTATTTGGTGACGTGCTTGTGTAGAGTTATGTCTTCTGTTGTTGGGAAAGGATGTTTCCTATGACCAGTGCTTTCTCTTAGAGAGAAGTCACTCAGTCGTGTCCGACTCTTTGCGACCCCGTGGACTGTAGCCTACCAGGCTCCTCTGTCCATGAGATTCTCCAGGCAAGAATACTGGAGTGGGTTGCCATTTCCTCTCCAGGGAATCTTCCTGACCCAGGGATCGAACCCAGGTCTCCTGCATTCGAGTCAGACGCTTTAACCTCTGAGCTACCAGGGAAGCCCTAACTCTATTAGACTTTGCCTTACTTCATTTTGTATTCCAAGGTCAAACTTACCTGTTACTCCAGGTACCTCTTGATTTCCTACTTTTGTATTCCAGTCCATGGCGACCCACTCCATCACTCTTGCCTGGAAAATTCCATGGATGGAGGATGATAGGCTGCAGTCCATGGGGTCTAAAAGAGTCAGACTTCGACTAAACCACTTCGCTTTCACTTTTCACTTTCATGCATTGAGAAGGACATGGCAACCCACTCCAGTGCTCTTGCCTGGAGAATCCCAGGACAGTGGAGCCTGGTGGCTGTGGTCTAGGGGTCACACAAAGACTGAAGTGACTTAATAGCAGCAGCAGCACATGATGAAAAAGATATCCTTTTTTGGTGTTAGTTCTAGAAGGTCTTGTAGGTCTTCATAGAACTGGTCAACTTCAGCTTCTTTGGCATTAGTGGTTGAGGCATAGACTTGGATTACCATGATACTGAATGGTTTGCCTTTAAATGAACCAAGATCATTCTGCCATTTTTGAGATTGCACCAAGTACTGCATTTCAGACTCTTGTTGACTATGATGGTTACTCCATTTCTTCTAAGGGATTCATGCCCATAGTAGTAGATATAACAGTCATCTGAATTAAATCTACCCATTCCATCCATTGTAGTTTACTGATTTCTAAGATGTCAGTGTTCACTCTTGCCATCTGCTTGACCATGTCCAGTTTACCTTAATTCATGGACTGGCTTTCCAGGTTCCCATGCAATATTGTGCCCTACATCATCAGGCTTTAACTTTCACCACCAGACACACCCACAGCTGGTCACTGGTCAGCTGAATAATGGTGTCCAAAGATTCTCAAGCCCTAATCCTCAGAAGCTATGAATTTGGTACTTTACAGGGACTTTGCATTAACTAAGATCCTTAGTTAACTAAGATTCTTAGTTAAAAAATAAACTCTCTCACTGTTTCAATATTTCCCCATATATTTGCCATGAAGTGATGGGACCAGGTGCCATGATTTTAGCTAATTCTTAGTTAATTTCAGATTAATAATCCTGAGATTGTAGTTATTCTGAATTATCCAGGTGGGCCTGATATAATCACAAGGTTCCTTATGAGACAGAGAGCAGAAAGAGAAAAGATGCTAAGCATCTGGCTTAAAAGATAGGAAAGTGGCCCTGAGTCAAGAAGTGCTGGCAGTGCCTAGAATCCAGAAAAGGCAAAGTTCATGGACGCAGGACGCCAGGCCTCCCTGTCCATCACCAAATCCCGGAGTTCACCCAAACTCATGTGATCATTGAGTCGGTGATGTCATCCAGCCATCTCATCCTCTATCGTCCCCTTCTCCTCCTGCTCCCAATCCCTCCCAGCATCAGGGTCTTTTCCAATGACTCAATTCGTTGCATCAGTAGCCAAAGTATTGGAGTTTCAGCTTCAGCATTAGTCCTTCCAATGAACACCCAGGACTGATATCTTTAGAATGGACTGGTTGGACCTCACTGCAGTCCAAGGGACTCTCAAGAGTCTTCTCCAACACCACAGTTCAAAAACATCAGTTTTTTGGTGCTCAGCTTTCTTCACAGTCCAACTCTCACATCCATACATAACACCTGGAAAAACCATAGCCTTGACTAGACGGACCTTTGTTGGCAAAGTAATGTCTCTGCTTTTTAATATGCTATCTAGGTTAGTCATAACTTTCCTTCCAAGACAGTGTTCAGAGAGTCTAGACATCCCAGGGTAACTGAAGGAGGTCATATGGGCCATGGTGGAATAAGATGTGTTATAACTTCCACCACGTTGTCAACTAGATGTAAGGTGCCATTGCAAGCAGCTTCCACTGGGTTCCTGCCCAGAGGAGAGAACAGAACCTATGATACAATCGGTCTTCTGTTTCTCCAGCTTCCCCTCAGCCTCACTTCTATCTCCATGTCAGACTTTCTTTTAGTTTGAAACCCAATGTTTTACTCCTTTCAAACTCTCCCCACCAGTTAAAATAAGAAAGGTCCTGATGGATCATACACACTTCGTTGAACCTCATTTTGCTTTGTTTGCTATTTCCAGCATATCTGGTTTTTTTTTTTTTCCAGCATATCTGTTTTTTACTGTAGTTTATATTTCCCAAGGCCTCACCCACCAACCTGCAAGGACAAATTAAGTCACTGATCTCTTGATTGGACCTGCTGGAATAAGATTTCCTACAGTCTGAACCCAAATGAAACCTCA
Source organism: Capra hircus (assembly GCF_001704415.2). NCBI lineage: Eukaryota > Metazoa > Chordata > Mammalia > Artiodactyla > Bovidae > Capra > Capra hircus. The sequence continues at coordinate 4,947,498 of NC_030821.1, forward strand.
CCCCCCCATTCATCCTTGGAGTCCTCTAGGTTTGTCATAGCTTTTCTTCCAAGGAGCAAGTGTCTTAATTTCATGGCTATGTCATTGTCTGCAATGATTTTGGAGCCCAAGAATACAAAATCTGCCACTGTTTCATAGACAACACATGAAACAGCAGAGACATCACTTTGTGGACAAATGTCCATATAGGCAAAGCTATGGTTTTCCAGTAATTGTATATGGATGTGAGAGTTGGACCATAAAGAAGGCTGAGCACCAAAGAATTGATGCTCTTTAACTGCGGTGTTGGAGAAGACTCTTGAAAGTTCCTTGGACTCCCAGGAAATCAAACCAGTCCATCCTAAAGGAAATCAACCCTATATAGTCATTGGAAGGACTGATTGGCCACCTGATGTGAAGAGCCAACTCAATGGAAAAGACTGTGATGCAGGATAGACTTAGAGCAGGAGGAGAAGGGCGTGTAATTATGTAATTTGTATTATACTATATCTATTTTATCCAATTTAACTTTTTTGCTTAGTTATGCTTTTGAGGTTTATCTGTGTTGATGCATATAGTTCTGTTTATACTCCATTGTTTGACATGAATTTGTCCATTTTCTTGGTTGGATGATATTTGTTTCCAGCTTTTAGCTATTAACCACTGAAAATAATGCAATAATAATTTTTTTCCCTCTAATGGAATTTAAAGCAATTATAGTGTGGAAAACTTAGAATAAGGAGGTATTCTTCAGAGACTGTGGTTATGGTTGTTGCTGAAGGTCAGAGTACTTGGGTTGGGGTAAGAGAAAGGTGGTAAGAAAGAATTGTTTTCCTAGAATATCTCCTCCTTTCTTGTACCTTCTTCCTGACTCTGACAACTTTTGCCTCCTCTCTTTCTGCCACCAAGACTCTCCCAAGTAGCCACGAGAGCCAGCCTAATCTCTTCTAGTAGAAATAGTCTGCGTTTGGAATTTCCACCTCTATGAAACTTTGAACAAAGTGGTAGAAACCCACCAAACTTTATTTTTCTCATCTATAAAATTTAAAATAATATTAATAACTTAAGAGTGTTATTGTGAAAAGTGAGAGATAATATCTGGGATCTCTAGGCAGATTAGACTGTTCCTAATGGCACCCCACTCCAGTACTCTTGCCTGGAAAACCCCATGGACAGAGGAGCCTGGTGGGCTACAGTCCATGGGGTTGCTAAGAGTCGGACACGACTGGGAGACTTCCCTTTCACTTTTCACTTTCCTTCACTAGAGAAGGAAATGGCAACCCACTCCAGTGTTCTTGCCTAGAGAATCCCAGGGATGGCGGAGCCTGGTGGGCTGCCGTCTGTGGGGTTGCACAGAGTCGGACACGACTGAAGCGACTTAGCAGCAGCAGCAAAGAAAACTGGAGTATGTCCCCTCCTGTTGAACCTGGGGAGCTCTGACTTAGCACCTCTTAAAATCATTTCTCTAGCAGGGCAATAAACCTTTTAAATGCAGACTCATGCCTCCAAGAGCTTATTCCTGGATAAAGAAAGTTGAAGTCATCAGCCTCAAGGCCTGAGCCTGGAAATCAGTGCAGTCTCTTTCACCCAATCCTACTCATCAAAGCAGGACTAGAGGACAGGAACAGTCTATTCAGTGATCTCATCAATCATAATGCTTTCCTTCCTTCAAACCTATTAATAATGTTCCACCTCATTTAGTGTACCAGAACTTTACACATATTCGGCCCTGAAGGACTGTTTCCGTGTCTACTTCTCTAAAGGCATTTCATATCAGCTTCCCCTGTTCACTGTGCTTCAGTTTTTGTTTCCATTCTTTGGCAGGTAGCAGACCACCCCCTAGAATCTGTGATTTAAGGCAACTGTGTTTTTATCTCACACTTGTGCAGTGTGGGGGATCAGCGGTAGCAGGACTGTTCTTCTGGTTTGCCTGGGCCACTCCTGCAGCTGTGTTTAACCGGAGGCTCAGCAGGAAGCTAAACTCTGTTGGCACCCTTGGGTGATCAGGCTTGGCTCTCCAAGTGGTGTTTCCATTTGCAGGAGGCAAGACGAGGCAGGCTCTCTCTCAAGGCCCACCTGTGTTCCAAATAAGTGCTTATCAAGCTCCTGTTGTTCGCTGATGTCCCAGGAGCCGAGGAAGTCATGCAGCCAAGCCCAAAGTCAATGGGGGGCGGGAGTGGATTTCACAAGGGCATGAACGCCAGGAGGCAGGGCTCATTGCGGGCCATTAACGTGACTAGACCAAAGGCCTGATTTCATTTCCTAGAATTCACCAGGTTCTTTTCTACCCTAGGTTGCAAGGTTTCCTCCTTTAATCAATCCACAAATATTCAGATAACCTCAGGTACCGAGATCGGGGCCCTTACGAAGTTTTCCTTTTAAGAGGGGAAACACAACTAGCAAGTGCAAAAGTAAGCCAGGTATTTTCAGAGGTTATAAGAGCTCTGCAGAAATCAGTCAGGGTCGCGGGTAGAAAGTGACTGGGCAGAGGTGGAGAACGTGAGTTGAGTAGATCAGGAAGACCTGAGAGACGGCTCGGGATCTGGTCTGCAGGCCGAGAAGGAGCCAGCCCGGAGTGGCGCAGGCGCGGAGGGCTCCAGGCAGAGGAGCAGCCCGCCCTCCGCCAGGCCTGGGCCCTCCAGCCGCGTCTTTACACAGCGGGCGCCGGCTCCTCTCGACCTGAAGACCACCTCTCTTGGTTGGCTCCCTCTGTCTGCCTAACTTAAAGTAGCCTATTCTTGCCCTCACCAGCCCCTACCTAGTTTAGTCTTTTAAAGAACTTACACTTTTCAGGTATTTGGTCATTTTTTACTTGTTGCAAGTCCTCAATAAGCTATAATTCCCAAGAAAATAGGATCATGTCCCAGTGTTTCTTGAATAATTTCATCAGTCAGTTCAGTTCAGTTGCTCACGTGTGTCCGATTCTCTGCGACCGCATGGACCCCAGCAGGCTAGGCCTCCCTATCCATCACCAGCTCCTGGAGTTTACCCACACTCATGTCCATGGAGTCACGGATGCCACCGGATAGAACTATGATTATTTAGCATTCAAATATTTGGTAAGCATATACATACATGAATTAAGCTAGTCTCAGTCTGAAAGGGTCACCACAAATGCCTGGCGTGGGACAGGTTCCCAAGTCCGATTCTTGATGAGTCCAGACTGCTGGGGTCCTGCAGGCTGATTTGGGGCCATCCGCTTTAGGGAGGTTTCATTTTCAAAACTCCTTGAACTTCCTGGACTCTGAGTCTTGGTCAAAGCTGCCCCATCTACCTCAACAGGTTTCCATCATTTAAAAACCCAGAAAGGAAACTTGGGAGTCGGTTTCCTTAAAAACTCTCCAGAGATTCTTATACAAAATTCCTACCTCTCTCTCCTGCTACTTTCCAAAATTCCTTCATGGGGAAGAAAGAAAAAGATTTTAATTCTGTATCTTTAGACACCTCCTCCTCCCATGAACAACGATAACTGTGGTCAGTCATCCTAGTTTGCTTACCAGATAGCAGACACTTGAGGCATAATATTAGTAGCTCTCCCTGCAATCCTGCAAGGTAGAAATTCTCTTCCTCGTTTTCCAGGTGGGGAAACAGACTGTCAGAGGTCAAGAAACGTCCACAGTGTCATCTCAGGGTTGAGTGGTAGAGCAGATAATCGGGCTCCTGAGTCCAGAGCTGATGGTGTTCCTACCACCCACATTGCCATTATGTTGACCCACTTCACACACGAGAGGGAAATGCAGATCCACCATGACTTGCTCCCAACCCTGGAATCCAAAACTTTCTGCAAACCAAACACTTTTCTGCAAAAATCTCACCTGACTTGGCCTGAACTCATTTGTGAACAGAACTTGACCTGAACTGATATGAAGCTAATTATACTCCTTACCTATGCCACTTATTATGACTAGTCATGCATTTTGGTATAAAAATAATAAAATGTTAAATTACAGGCTGCTTTTTCACCTCTTAGTGCCCCATTAGGACATTAAATATATAATACCTGCCCTGTAATGCTCCTATAAGATCTGAAAAGTTCTAGACTCTGAAGCACATGTGGTCCCAGGAGTTTCCGATGAGCAACCGGGAATCTGTTATATTTATGAGTAATCTTGTTGTCCACAAAGCTTTTACAAAGTGGAAGGAATTTTTTCTTATCCTCTTCTCATACCCAAAGAGGAATTGAGGAAAATTTCTAATGTGCCATATTTTCTTGCTTTCTGCAAAGCCACTTCATTCTGTGGTTTCAAGGTATTAGCTGTACTTAATGTCAAGAGAAGTTTGCGGTTATTTGTCTGAGAAAAAAAATTAATTTTAAAAATTAATAACATGCTAAGTGGCATGGGAGGAGTAAAGGCCACAAATGTATGCAGAGTATACTAACTGTATTCTTTGAAAGAGAAAATCCGCAGGTTTTTTCATATGTATTTATCAACTAGAAAAGTATGAGCAAAATTGATAACTGTGGTTTGCACTGAGATGATTGAGGGGGATTTTTTTTTTTGGTACCTTTTATACCTTTAAGTTTAGAACCACGTGGACTTATCATCCACCGAGAAACTTAAATTTGTAAGTAAACATACTCATGAATGATTTTTCACAATGTGTGAGAGACTCGAGACCCAGGTGCGAAATCAGCGGAGTTACGGCTCACAGCCTGGTGTCAGTCATTCGCGCAGCACACAGCTAATGGCCCGTGTTTCCCTTGCTTTCTCCCTTTCCCGTTTAGGACAGGTGTTTCCGCTCATCTTCCATCCCTGAAGAGCGCGCGCTGGCCTTTGTTTCTGCCTCATGCCAGCCTGCCCTCTCTGCCCCTTCAGTCCCCGGACAGTATTCTTCTCTGGCCAGAGCTCTCAGCCCCTGGCCTAAGTGGTCACCTGAGCCAGGGCAGGATGAGAGGGTCCTGAACAGGAGGCTGGGCAAAGCTGGCGGGCAGGGGTGGTCAGAGCAGGCCCGCGGGTCTCGGCAGGCAGCGGTCGGGCTGAGACGGGCAGCTCCAGACAAGGCCAGGGCCTGGCGCGGCTCGGGAACGGGGCCTGCAGTGCAGAGGGCGGAGTCACTGTGGCTGCACCCGGGACTGAAGCTGGGTGCAAGTGTCGGCTGGACGTTCAAGCTGGGCACGCAGAACAGAGTTCAGCTTCCAGAAAAGACAGGCTGAGACGTGGATGGAGCTATAGCATTCCCGCCGGACTGGAGAAGACTCTTGAGAGTCCCTGGGACTGCCAAGAGATCCAATCAGTCCATCTAAAAGAGACCAGTCCTGGGCGTTCATTGGAAGGACTGATGCTGAAGATGAAGCTCCAATACTTTGGCCACCTGATGTGGAAAAAGGACTCAGTGGAAAAGACCCCGATGCTGGGAAAGATTGAAAGCTGGAGAAGGGGACAGCAGAGGATGAGATGAGTGGATGGCATCACCGACTCAATGGACATGAGTTGGAGCAAACTCTGGGAGATGGTGATGGACAGGGAGGCCTCCGTGCTGCCATCCATGAGGTTGCAAAGAGTCAGACATGACTGAGCAACTGAACTGAACTGAACTGGACTGGTTTAAGCACTTTTCCCCCTGAGGAAAATGAGAAAGGTCAGGATTCTGTACTTGCTGCTTGGAACACATAGTGGACGTGATTCCCTCCCCTCCCTCACAAAGGCCGGTCCCGGCCCAGTTTTATACTCCAAGAAGCAACAGGTCCCGGAAATGCCTGGAAACTTGTGTTGCCCTTTCCCTAAAGACTTCCCTGGTGGTTCAGACAGTTAAGCGTCTGTCTACAGTGTGGGAGACCCGGGTTTGATCCCTGCGTCGGGAAGATCCTCTGGAGAAGGAAAAGGCAATCCACTCCAGTACTATTGCCTGGAAAATCCCATGAACAGAGGAGCTTGGTAGGCTACAGTGCATGGCATCGCAAAGAGTCTGACACGACTGAGTGACTTCACTTCACTTCACTTCCCCTAAAGTTGGGTTGAAATGACCTGGGGGCAGCCTTGCTGGCTAAGGAGGCAGGCTGGTGACCTCAGCGACAGTGTGGGTGCAACGGTGAGTCACACACTCAATGCACAGCTCATTTCAACAACCAGAAGTCGTGGTGCCCAGTTACCGTGGTACCATTTGTCTTACGCTTTGTTCATATTGTGATGAGGGAATTAAGCTGGGCTCAGTTTCGCTTTATGTAGACTCTGCAATTCAAGGCTTGTCCATAGCTGTATTTCCATCCTCCTAAATCGAGTAGATTTAAAAATCGCTCAGGGGCCTCCGTTTATCATCCTTCTTTGCCCTGGCTCAACAGGAGCCTTACAAAAATAATATAATGCTTCCTCCCTCACCTCTAGGTTCTCTGCAGAGGGAATGGAAAGAACTGGACCCTCAAGCTCACTTTGAAAGAGGCAAGCGGGAAGGAGACCGAGAGCAGACCATAAATCTGTTGGCTGAGGCAGGACACCTGCCCTGTCAGTCTTTGCTCCATCCAAATGGAAACATGGGTGATCTAGGATTACCCTCCCGCAAGGCCAACGGTCAACGCACTGAAAGGTCACGTCTATAATGGTTGGCGTTTCTCTCCCCGCCGAGCTGCTTTCTGAGTGGACGTCATACTCATCTCATGCAGAAGGCATGTTCTCCATGCCAGAACGCTGCTGCTAATATTTGATCTAATAAAAGACACCCTATCTTTTCTTCAAGCTTCATGACGTCTAGTTGCTGTTAGATGATCATTCCTTTCTCCCTCATCATTCCAACTTTGTGTTCTAAGGACTTGAATCCTTCAGCGAAGTTTTATTTGCCACCTCTCATTTTAAAGTGATTCTTTTACAAAGATAGCAACCAAAGTAAACGGCTTTGTTTCCAGGAGTAACTTTATGTGAATAGTCGGTGTGCCTTTGGAAGGAGCCACTGGCCTTTACTGATAGTATCAGCTTCCCCAGCAAACCACACGGCACTGTCTGTGTAGTATTGTAAGCGGGGAGAGGAAGGACTAGAAACACAATCTTCACCAAAAAACAAAACAGGATCGAAAGGGGTAGCAACAGCTGGAAGCAGCTGCGAGCAACTGCACAGTGGAATCCTGTCCAACTCTGCAGACGAACGTCTGAGCACTCTTGGAGCCTGGAGCAAGAGGAACAAAAGACCACTTCATAAGAATGTCACACCTAAACCCAGCCAGCTAGCACCCCCAGAATTTGGCAACAGGAGGCATTCATCTTCTTAGATCCAATCACTGCACAAAATCAGCCCTATTTGTTCTAGGAAGTCCACACACATGAACTTCATGCTAACTGGAGCTTGGTTCTTAGCCACTGGGGCCCTTAAGGACTCCTATGGACTCTGTGGGTCTCCATTTCAAAAGCATTATTGACATGAAGCTGGGGCGGTTTTCCTGGAGTTCTTTCTCTCCAGACCGGTTCTGGCTGCCTCCCGGGTGATGATGGAAAAGGAAGGCGCTAGCCAACATGTCATCCCCTCATTTTGTAATCATCAGGCAGTTGCACAAAGGTTATGTGGAACTTTACCAAGGAGTCAGAGGCACAGTCCCGGGCAGTCTTAAAGGATTTAGGACTGGTAAGGGCACTACCCAAGTATCGCATCTTAAGGAACCCAGCACCGGCCAGGTAAACCAGGTATAAGAGAATGCAGTCACCGCCTTTCCACTCTCAGTCGTGACCTTTGGAAACCCAAGGCCTTTCAAGTCACAGTTGAGAACTGCTGCTCGGCTAACCTCTCCAACATTCCTTGATCCCAAAGAGGAGCCGTAAGAAACCGCAGGGAAGGACCCTGCACACTCTTGCCGTGGAGTCATTGCTAGAGGAGGAGTATTTTATCAGAGATGCTTAAGAGTCCTTAAAATCCTTCACTTACGGCCAAGTTCCTCTTAGAAATGAGCTTAATGTAAGTTCCATATTAGGTAGCTCTCATTTGCCTCAGGGCTTTCCAGGTGGCCCTAGTGATAAAGAATCCACCTGCCGATGGAGGATATGTAAGAGACACGGGTTTGATCCCTGGGTTGGGAAGATCCCCTGGAGGAGGAAAAGGGTACCCTACCCTAGGATTCTTGCCTGGAAAATCCAATGGACAGAAGAGCCTGGAGGGCTACAGTCCACGGGGTCACAAAGAGTCAGGCACAACTGAGAAATTTAAATAACAGCAGAAAAGATTCAGAATAAAGCCTCTAGCAACTAAACAAGTGATCTGCACATGGGGGACAAGACTGCTATTTGGCCTTTAGCGCAGAGGACAAGAATCTTTCCTGAAAGCCTGTTGTAGGGATTCTAATGTAAATTTTCTTTTTCTTTTAGCCCTAGGATAGAAGAGAGGAGGGTATATTATGGTCCATCCTGTCCCGTTGGACTAGAAGAAATAAAGTAGATTTTTGTGTGAATGTAGAAATATGTTTACCAGCTACACTGGAAACAGGGAGTTGAAGTCATGTGGAGCTTGGTTTCTCCAAAGACATGTTGCAAGCGTGGGCATGAAAGAGTGTCGCGGGCATTTAACCCTCCTGTCCAAGTGAACCGCAGTCCATGCAGTTTCCCATTATCAGCAGCACACTCAGCGGGAAAGATCACAGCTGTGCTTCACTGTGCATCAGCTACGTGCCTGTATCTCTAATCCTGATAAGAAAAGAAAAACTTTCAAGAGAGTGCTATCATTAAACCAGTTCAAAAGAAATCATACAATGATTCAGAGAAATTGGGAATGACAAGTTTTTGGTTAATGCTAACGCCTGAAAACAGTCGTGAAGCAAATGAAAGTCTTTAGAGACCTAAGGAGCATTGTGTTCATAGCAATGGCTTCATCCCCCTGAGCTGGCTGTGTTCACTCGCTGAAGATCAATAAATAGACTCTCCGCAACGTGCGTGCTCCGTGCACTCCGAGTCACTCTGCACACCGCTATTTCAGTGAGTGGCCTTGCCACTCTTCTTTATTAGCCTCAGCAAGACAAGGATCATTTAACAGTAAGTTAAAATGGCAACCTCGGGCATGCAGCCGTGGATATTTCCACTACTAACAGGCATTTGGTTATTAGGCTTGTCTGCACCGAATCATGGACCTGACTTGAACACTCGATTCAAAATCCCCTGCAGAGCATCACTCTGTTGTTGTTAGCATGTTGACCCAATAAATAAAAAAGCATAAAAAAACAAGAATGGAAAAAAGATTTTCTTTTCTGAAGTCAGGATCGAGTAAAAGGCTCAAAGGACTTTTAAATTCTTAAAGGCATTAAAAACTAGTAAAACAGTAAATATTTCTTTCAGTGGCTGCTAATATTTGTATTCTTCCTAAGGGTGGAAATGTCAGGAAGATGACATTTCTCTTAAAAGAGTGTTTGTAAAAGTGTCTAAATGTATTCGATCAGAGATGTTTTCACTGAAGCATATCTTTTGGTAATAAGATTGTGAAGGCAGATTCATACAGCCCCCAGATGCATCTGAAAAGGCTGCGATACCACTAATGCAATGCCCTGAAAGAGCTTGCAGTTTGTTAGCCGTCCAACCTGGCTCAGGTCCTCTCGCAAAAGTGAGGGGCTGGAGGAGACATGCACATGTGTTTTCATCCACATATCTGTGACTCTAAAGCCAGTGATCCACAGCCTGCATATTAAAAACCACAGGATCAAGAGAGGACATATTCAGTTGCAAACGTGTGTTAGAAATCTAGCCTTTGATATAAATGGTGTGAGAGCTAACAGAATTATTTGGGAAGTCAGGAGAAAATGTTTTCAAATCTTCAAATAACTTTTTGGTAGATGGACCCCAGCAAGGTTTGCATGAAAGATGTTACAAGGCAATTGATGTGACTGACCTTCACCCCCTTTCATACTGAAGTTTGAGAACTTACCTCCTTTCATGTTTACATGTGAGATTTAGTTTAATCTGTGGCAAGCAGATTTCTGTTACACAACTGTTTGAACTTCAGGCCACATGCAATCACTTGAACTTTTTTACTTAATTCCATGTATTTATATTATGTATTTACCTGAGAGTCAAAAATCAAACTTTTTTGAGGCTGAAGTTAATCATTTACATTGTAAAGCATTATGCATGCTATTTTCTTTTTAGATGAAAAATATTGTTTAACTATGTCATCTGCTATAGAGGAGCTCATTAATTCCCTAAACATCATAAGAGATAAGACATAAATATTATTTTGTCTATTTTAAAATAAATACAAGGATGACGCATCTAACCTGCTCAAGTTACCCATTCATCTAGTAGAAGAGGCTCAACAATTAGCTTTAAAGTGCATAAGCCTATATTTTCAGTGTATTCAGTATATATCTTTCCAATCAGAGATTTTTAACATGTATGACAATCAACTAGACATATTTAAAATGTAATGTTTTCAAAAGCAAGAAATTGTAAGAAACCAAAAGCCTCTATGCTGTGGATTAAAATAGTCACCTTGGTTGACTTGGTTATTAGAAAAACATTCATTAGTGAATTTTACAACTGCCTTCAAAAATGAAAATAAAATGTTCCAGTGCAGGAAATATCAAGTTAAAAGTTTTTCTTTAAGATCATGGATTTATGAAATTTGTATGTCAAAACTTCAAACCACATTTCAAGAGTTAAGTTTTGACACTTACAAGATACCAAAAAAATTGACACTTATAAAGACCAACATTCTCACTCTCCCAGCAGTGACTGACATTCACAGACAGGTCACTTCATTCCTCTGTTAATAGAACTGAAAAGGGAAAGCTCTGTTTTCTGAGTTCCAAATATGAACATGAGTTTACCTCCAGCAAAGCTCATTCACACCTGAGTTCAGACCAGTGCGTTTGGGTAGGTGTAGTCCCCGATGAGGGTTCTATTCTTCCAAGTCTTTATAAAAATACAATAATTAAAGTTCAAAATGACCACTTAATTCTTCTCTCTAAAGTGTTTATTGAACACCACCATTTACCATGCATGTTATAATTAAAGTTAACATAGTGAGAGAAAAAAGCAATTATAGAGCCCATTGTTATCAAGGTGTCACTATAGAGATGGTTATAGCTATCAAGCAAGTAAACAAATAAATTTCAGAATGGAAAAAAATTAATAATTTCAAGATGCAACAAATGTAATGAAAGAACTATGTTGGAAGGAAGTAATAGAGTGACTGAGACCTGGGGAATATGTTAAATTTGGAGGTCAGGAAACCTGTCTCTGAGAAGGTGATATAATGAGCCTGTGACAAGATCTGGATACAGAGAAATCCAGACAGAGGGGAGAGCAAGTGCAAAGTCCTAAAATGGGAACAAGCATGGAATGGGTGGACACAGACTTCCATTGGAAAGAATGAAGCTGGTACAACAGCTTGTTCCAAGGGGAGAGAAAGACCAATTTGGAAGAAATAATCCAGCCATTTAAATTGATTCGGCAGAATTTCCAATTGTCTTACTGCAGAAACGTCCGAGCTAATATTACCATTTTCCATGTCCCACGTCTCCGCTAGAATTAAGCTTTCTCTTGTCACCCTAAACAATATCAATTCTGGAGAAGTAAGGAAATTAAGAAGCGATGGGAGAGTTATGCCAAATTTAATAAACATGACGCTTGATTTTCACTGTGTATATTTCCTTATTTTAGGGAAAATATGGGTCGAAGGAAATCCATGTATCTTATGGAATACTAAGCATCACAGAACTGCTACTGTCTTTTGGAATTTCTTTTCAGTGGCATTTAACAGATTTCTACCATAATGAGACATCATTCTTTCACATTCTTAGTTCCTTCTCTACCAAAGAACTATTTTTAATTACAAATGTAAACTTGGAACTCATCATAATTTACTTGCCTTCATAATACTTTATGTTCTCAGTTTTAAAATATGAAAGTGGGAATCAGAGGAAAATGTTCATTTAAGAGACTAGGAGAAAAAAATCAGATAAGAAACACTAAGACTTTAAAATATAATTCAGAGTTGGCTAAAAATGGTTTTCAAATTTTGTGAAACACTGAGAAAATGTCTCTGCTCCATTGAAAACATTTTAGGGCATTAAAATTATCTTCAGTAAAGTTAATTGATGCTACTCAATAAATAAATGTCATCAGCTATTAAGGAAGTTTAAAGCAAGCATTTTATGGACAGCCTGTTAAAGATGGTCATGTGATAAAACAGAGAAGAGGATGCGCTTTGGGGTTTTAGATTCAAATTCTGCCTCTTCCACTGGAATTTTCTGAGTCTCGGTTATTCCTCTTTAAAAGTGGAGTGAGACTAACCTAACCCCAAGTCTACCGTGAGAACTGAATTAGATCATCATTTTCAGTGTTATTCAGTGAACCATAGCGTTTTCTAGCCTATTGCAATACTCCTAAATGCATGCATAGTGAATAGCTCACCTTAATCACAGAAAATCTTTTGTGTTCAGATGCTCAGTCATGTCTGACTCTTTGCACCCATGGACTGTAGCCCGCCAGGCTCCTAGGTCCATGGAATTTTCCAGTCCAGAATCCTGGAGTGGGGAGCCATTTCTTCTTCCAGGGAAACTTCCCAACCCAGGGATCACACCCATGTGTTTATGCCCCCTGAATTGGCAGGAGGATTCTTTACCACTAGCACCACTTAGTTCGGTTCAGTTCCGTTCAGTCGCTCAGTTGTGTCCGACTCTTTGCGCCCCATGAACCGCAGCACACCAGGCCTCCCTGTCCATCACCAACTCCCGGAGTTTACTCAAACTCATGTCCACTGAGTTGGTGATACCATCCAGACATCTTAGGAAGCACAGTAAATCTTTTAGCCTCTTCGTAGTTCTTTTTGTTTGTGTGTTTGCTGCAAGAATTTTATTTATTGCAAAGGATGGTCAAGAGATAAAATTAGGGCATATTGTTTAAGAGTAAAGATAATATCAACATTTTAGCTTTAAGTTTTTCGGTAAATATTTGCCTTCTGAAATTCCATTTTATAAGGTAAAGAAAGCAATCTTTCGTCCTTCTCCCCCAGCCCATTAATACATTTTCATCAAATTTGAAAATTAAGCCAATGTAATTGTTAAAATTAAACATTCTGCACATCATTCTTTCAACATTTAAAAATTTTTATTTAAAATACTACAATATTTTATTTTTATTTTCTCCATTTTCTTGCATATAGCTTGACACTTCTAAATGTTAGCAATTAACCAATTTTCTATTACAATTTATTTATGCAGTTTTACATTATTTTTTCAAGATATATATGTTTTTACATCAGGTTACTTGCTCCTGCTCCAGTTCTAGTACCTGTGGATTTCTTTGGAATATTCTAACAGGGCTTGGGAACCCTTCTGCAGCATGTGCTTGCATCCTTGATGGTTTTTAAGGAATAAACTGTTTAAATTAGAAGAGCAGAGTTCAGTGTAGACTAAACTCTTCAGTATGCAAAAGCAGTCCAAAGATTATAGGCTTAGAAAAATGTCCTGTGAGGATGCTGCAGGTGAAAGTGGAAGGACACAAAGTGAGCCATTTGGATTTAGTACAGATATTAAGCTGAAAGGTGAAGTATGTAAGCAGAAAAACTGATGAAAGTAAATGAGAGGCATATCAGGACATAAACCATAGATGCTCCTTAAATTTTACATCTCTCTCTATATAGCTTTCTGCTTGTGGTGGGAAATAAACACACCCTAGCTATATAATCGAATAAAGGGTCATAATGGTCAGGATTCAAGCCAATTTTGTGCCTCAACTTTAAATAACCTACCATTCCTATATGAATGTTAAACCTTCATGTGATGAATTATCATGTAATCATGTAATAAAAAGGGAGTTTTCTTTTCTCAAATAGGTTGATTAATATAGTAGTTCAACTTAAAGTTAGTTTTAACAAAGTATCAGTCAGCAGGCATCTTAACTAGACACAACTTAGCAACTAAACAAAGAAATAAGAGCAATGGCTGACAAAGGGTAGCCTATTTCTATCCCTGTACATCATGAGAAACGCTGGGCTGGAAGAAACACAAGCTGGAATCAAGATTGCTGGGAGAAATATCAATAACCTCAGATATGCAGATGACACCACCCTTATGACAGAAAGTGAAGAGGAACTAAAAAGTCTCTTGATGAAAGTGAAAGAGGAGAGTGAAAAAGTTGGCTTAAAGCTCAACATTCAGAAAACGAAGATCATGGCATCTGGTCTCATCACTTCATGGGAAATAGACAGGGAAACTGGAAACAGTGTCAGACTTTATTTTGGGGGCTCCAAAATCACTGCAGATGGTGACTGCAGCCATGAAATTAAAAGATGCTTACTCCTTGGAAGAAAAGTTATGACCAACCTAGATAGCATATTGAAAAGCAGAGACATTAGTTTGCCGACTAAGGTCCGTCTAGTCAAGGCTATGGTTTTTCCAGTGGTCATGTATGGATGTGAGAGTTGGACTGTGAAGAAGGCTGAGCGCCGAAGAATTGATGCTTTTGAACTGTGGTGTTGGAGAAGACTCTTGAGAGTCCCTTGGACTGCAAGGAGATCCAGCCAGTCCATTCTGAAGGAGATCAGCCCTGGGATTTCTTTGGAAGGAATGATGCTAAAGCTGGAATGCCAGTACTTTAGCACATGGCCACCTCATGCGAAGAGTTGACTCATTGGAAAAGACTCTGATGCTGGGAAGGATTGGGGGCAGGAGGAGAAGGGAACGGCAGAGGATGAGGTGGCTGGATGGCATCACGGACTCAATGGACCTGAGTCTGAGTGAACTCCGGGAGTTGGTGATGGACAGGGCAGCCTGGCATGCTGTGATTCATGGGGTCACAAAGAGTTGGACATGACTGAGCAACTGAACTGAACTGATGAGCTTCTGGGCAACCTGAGACTCTAAATCTAAAATAAAGTAACCCACGAGTCAACACTGACTATTGGTCATCTTGAGACACCAGTCTGGAATGCCAAGTCAATCCTCCTGCAAATAGAATCAAGTGGAGATTAATGGGTATTTGTTGACAGTGGAAAGTCAAGAAAGAAGACAAGCATTGGAAACAAACAGATATAGGTTTAAACCCTAGCCTGACACGATGTACGCATCCACTTACAAGCATTTATAACCTGAGGAGTTGTCTTCAGTTTCTCCTTAGGTGGGATACAAATTTTAATGCCAGACCAGGTCATTATGAGAGTAAAATTAATTGCTGCATATAAACTTTTAGCATAGAATTTGAGTTATCTTGGACCCTCAATAAATAGTATCTTTAAAAGTTCCCTTTATGTAATAATTCTTTCCACTTACTAACGTGAGGAATGGAAACTCAGGTGTCTTCCCATTCTACGTCTGAGCCGGTGGGCTGTCATCACCCAAAAGGGGCTGAAAACGTGTCTCTGATAAGCCTGGCTAAGAGCTGCGACAGACCCAATCCCTAGAAAACCCAGGAAGCTCTGAAAATACGCGAATATGGAAGGAGGTATGACTCCCAGGGCATGGAAAGCGTTACTATGAAGGCTTATTTTATCAGGTTGCATTTCCTCTGAGCACATTTAGAGCCTTGGAAATGCAGACCTAGCCAAAATCTGACACATATTTCTTTGCCTCCTTAATAAGTCCTGTGAATCTTCTCATCACTCAACAGCTGGCAAGTCTCACCTCGGTCCAGGCTTCAGCTGGACTTAAGAGAATCGTGGGCGGAGAAGGGAAACTGGGGATCAGCTGCCTCCTGGCTCAGCCAGCGCGGCCTTCTGCGGAGATGGAGGCAAAGAAAGCAACTAGATGTGGAGGCTGGAGTCTTGGCTTCTCCCTGATTGTGGTGAACCCCTCAACTTCTCTCAGCTGCAAAATCATAACTCATTGTGTAGGATTTGTATGTGTGGTGTTGATGGTAAAATAATATGAAAGTGTCCTATAAATCTTACACGTGTGAGTGCTCTGTCGTGCCTCACTCTTTGGGACCCGATGGACTGTAGTCCACGAGGTTCCTCTGTCCGTGGAATTTTTCCAGGCAAGAAGACTGGAGTGGGTAGCTGTTTCCTCCTCCAGGGGATCTTCTCGACCTGGGGATCAAACCCTCATGACTCTTAATCTCTTGCATTACCAGGCATGTTTGTTTGTTTTTTTCCTATAGATTATATGAAACTATACGAAAGAAAGGCTTCTATTTCAATATTTCAGGTGTAAAATAAATATTGGGCTGTATTTAATTTCAGTCTTAATAAAATGTTCCCCATTTGTGGTGGGTCTAGGGAGGAGGAAATGGCAACCACTCCAGTGTTCTTGCCTGCGGAATCCCGTGGACAGAAGAGCCTGGTGGGCTGCTGTCCATGGGGTCACACAGAGTTGTAAATGACTGAAGCGACTTAGCATGCGTGGATGCGTTGGAGAAGGCACTGGCAGCCCACTCCAGTCTCTTGCGTGGAGAATCCCAGGAACAGAGGAGCCTGGGGGGCTGCCGTCTATGGCTCGCACAGAGTCGGACACGACTGAAGTGACTTAGCAGCAGCAGCAGCAGCAGCAGCAGCAGCAGTGGTACAGAATTCACCTGCCAGTGTAGAAGATGCAAGAGACACAGGTTCAGCCCCTGGGCCAGGAAGATCCCCTGGAGTTGGAAATGGCAACGCACTCCAGTATCCTCACCCGGAAGAATTCCATGGACGGAGGAGCCTGGTGGGCTACAGTCCACAGGGTTGCAAAGAGTCACACATGCCGGAGCGCACATACAGTGATTTGTTGAGTGCATGAATGAGCACACACAAATCAAAGCTGGCAGCCGGTGAGGCAGCAGAGAAGGGCGGGAGGGGGCTACAGTCCAGGGGCTTGCAAAGAGTCAGACACGACCGTGCTCACACAGAAGACAAATCTCCATTTGTGAATTCCAATACTGCTTAAAAACGAGGACCTTTACTCTCATCTTGTATGTCTTCGAAATGTACTGTCATGAATAATATATTGAGTTGCCAAAAAGTTTGTGTTTTTCCCTAAGATCTTACAATATACTACCAACTGCAAACCCAATGTATTCCAAATGATTAGTGATTCTCTTATCTGATTTTAAATTAACATCACGACATTGGTCTGATCTGCCTGTAAATATGCAAATTTTTCTCCTACTGAATTACTGTTGCTACTCCAGTACTCTTGCTTGGAAAATCCCATGGACGGAGGAGCCTGGTGGACTGCAGTCCATGGGGTCACTGAGAGTCGGACATGACTGAGCAACTTCACTTTCACTTTCATGCATTGGAGAAGGAAATGGCAACCCACTCCAGTGTTCTTGTCTGGAGAATCCCAGGGACGGGGGAGCCTGGTGGGCTGCCATCTATGGGGTCACACAGAGTCGTACATGATGGAAGTGACTTAGCAGCAGCAGTATTGCTTAAGTGTCCAGCAAGGGTAAAAGCTGGGAGTCTCAAATGCACAGTCCTTTGTAACTAGATATTCAAAGCATCATGTGTGATAACTCAGCCATATCTTCTACTAACATGAGAATAACAGGGCTTGGTTTTGCAGAAGCCAAGATTTTGAAATTTCTCTGCAACAATATAAGAGAATAAACCAACTGGAACTGCCTTTACCTTTGTGAGCTTTTTAAACAATACCTTTTTTTAGCATGCATATACTTCCTGATAGATAAAGATGATGAAATAGCGGGCTGAGTGAGTAACACTCATGCACAGGGGCAGAGACGTTTCTATAAAAACCCTGCGAACTGTGGATTCAGTCATCTATTGCACGTTCAGTGACAGTCAGTTATTCCAGGTCTTCCCTTTGTGATCAGAAGAAGAAAACTAAGTAGAAGACCATGGCAAGTCCTGACTGGGGATATGATGGTGAAAACGGTGAGCATTCTTCTGCTCATGGAGCTCGAATAACGGCTTGTTCCCTTTTCCAGGGAAGGAGATATTGAGCACTTAAAATAACGGTAAAGTCATAGGTTAATGGTTTGAAGTGCCTTTGACTTATACCAGCTTTGCATGCATTCTCAACAGTTGTCCTTTGGGCCATGCTTGTCTACAGAATGTATTCTGCCTCTTTTCTCCTCTCTCCCTCTCAGCCTCTCTCCCTCCCTATGTACAGAGAGGTCTATTGCTAACAGCAAAATATGTATAGTCTGATCCCATAGACTATGAGTATATTAACTCTGTTGACAAAGACTCTGCTTTACAGTGTAGCATAGGAAAGGGGCATTCTCAAACCTTGGATTTCCATTAAGCTAACCAGAATACCATTTCAGATACCTGAATAAATCCTAATCTAGGAAAATTATATTCCTAAAACCTGGAGTCAAGCATTAGATCAGTTTTGGTTTAATCACGTTTTCCTGGTAGGTCCTGAACACTGGTGCAAGCTGCATCCCATTGCAAATGGAAATAACCAGTCTCCTATCGACATTAAAACCAGTGAAACCAAGCGTGATCCCTCTCTGAAACCTCTCAGTATCTCCTACAATCCAGCCACAGCCAAAGAAATCGTCAACGTGGGACATTCCTTCCATGTAAACTTTGAGGACAGTGATAATAGATCAGGTGAGCCAAACGACCCTCCTGATTTCTGTCTTTGACTTGCTGGGAAATTTAAACAGTACGGCTTGCAGAACACGGACACCCATGTTCAGTGTTTTGCGCACATGTGTAGCATTGACGCCATCTACTGAGGTGTCTTGAAGTCTTAAAACATTTCCAAGTGTTAAAGATGATTCTGGGGACTCCCAGCTCGCTCTTTTTTCAGCCCTTCTCCTTCTCAGTGACTCTTTCATCTCTTCTGGCTTCCAATGTCTTTATGCTAACTTTACACCCTCTGAATAAACAGTTCTTTTTCACAAAATTCTGTGAACCATCATGAATATAAAAACTGAAAAGGCAAATATTTTCTAACTGAGATGAGGTTGGAGGA
Source organism: Capra hircus (assembly GCF_001704415.2). NCBI lineage: Eukaryota > Metazoa > Chordata > Mammalia > Artiodactyla > Bovidae > Capra > Capra hircus. The sequence goes on from NC_030821.1 coordinate 4,966,240, forward strand.
GCGCATTAGGGAAGATACACATGAAGAGTATATTTATTTTTTGCAGCCAGGAAAATGGCTCCACACCAATGAAGTGCTTCAGTTCAGCTGAGTTCAGTCGCTCAGTCGTGTCCGACTCTTTGCAACCCCATGAATCGCAGCATGCCAGGCCTCCCTGTCCATCACCAGCTTGTGAAGGGCTTGGGTACCAGTAAAAAAAAAAAAAAATACTGGTCTTGGGTGTATCTTGCATGGAATCATTCTGTGCATAAGTATTTTTGTCTAGCTTCCCCTCTCCCTATTAGATCATAGTAACTGAATTATCTTCATCTCCCAGAATCTAGCACACTTCCTTGTTCACAGGAAAATTCTCAAAACTGTTTACTGAATAATTACTAAATAGCCGTTTCAAAAATCAGCTCTACTGTCAAAAGGCAAAATTAGTCATAGCACATTCCTGCAAGGTTCGGAGCCTAAATTTCAGACATCCTGGGGCTATGTCCTTTGTTAATATTGGATTAAGTCTGGGACTGTGTGTGTTTTATTAATCATATGGTTGGATAGGCTCTCTAAAGCAAAATGACCCTTCAGTATGAGAATTTTAAAATTGACCCTACCCTCCTACTGGAACTTTTTTTCGTCCCTGGCTAGGAATTGTCAGCAAAGCTGTCAGAATACCCTCTTGTATCTTGATCAGTTACAAGATATGTGCAGAGTGATTTGTTACTAAAAATAAATTGCTAGATATCTTAATGCATGCTGTCCATTACTGTCTGTTGAAAGAATGAATGAACTTATAAACTAAAGCAAGTTCAAGGAAAGACCTCTCATCCGATAATTCACTCATCTTCCAATATGTTTTCCTGAAAACAGGAAAAGATAAAATTATAGCCCATGTGCTGGGAACCGCATAAGGCACGCACAATCTTAAGGTGCGGCACACATCTGAGCCCATGATTGTGGGCATGGGGAAAGACCAACAGGATGGGAACTTTGGACTACGGTTTATTTTCATTACTACTCGACCCAATTTAATGCTAATTTGTATTCAACGCAAAGACAAGCTGGAGCTCATGACTGTAACACTAACAGCACTTTCCTTTTTCTCCTAGTGCTGAAAGGCGGCCCTCTACCTGAGAGCTACAGGCTGCGTCAGTTCCATTTTCACTGGGGCAGCACCGATGACTGTGGCTCTGAGCACTTAGTGGATGGAGCCCCATTTTCTGCAGAGGTAATGCAGCTGAACGAGTGAGAGCAGCTACGCCGAGAGTCCTCCCAGAAGTAGCCCCCTCATAACACGGGGGTGTGTGTTAGTCGCTCAGTCATGTCCAGCGCTTTGTGACCCCGGGGACTGTAGCCCGCCAGGCTCCTCTGTCCATGGGATTCTCCAGGCAAGACTACTGGAGTGGGCAGCCTATCCCTTCTCTAAGGGATCTTCCCCACTCAGGGATCAAACCAGGGTCCCTTGCATTGCAGGCAGATTCTTTACCTGTCTAAACCACCAGGAAAGCGCCCCTTATCACTTAAGACACAATTTCAACAGCTCCAAAGGAATGAGCATTTTGCGGTCTGTAAAGAATTCCTAGGCTCCATTAAACTTAAACAGTGACACATTGTGTTTGGCAATGGAGGACAATTTTTCACGTGAGGGAGGCAGGTGAATTTGCAGTCAAACTCCTGAGCCTCCAATGTGTTTTCATTTCAGAATGTCTCAGAAACTGCTGCCTGACATCAGGCTAACCTCAAGGGGAGTTGCTGCTCTCCTCTTAACACTCTGAGCCCCAGAGGGAACACACCATCATTCTCTTCTCATTTAAAGGTTCAAGGGTGCACTCCCGCAGCAGAGGTATAGCCAGGCCGAGGCACTCCATTAAGATTCTACTAAGAGGGCCAGTTTAACCTCAGGAGTCATCACAACGAGTAGCATCCTCTAGACGAGGGTTTGGGGCTCCCTGGCAGCAGGCCACTACCCTCTGGCCTCTTGACTTGCCTCCACATGGAAGTCTGTGATTCAGTTCAAGATATTCTGCCCGTATATCCACGATAAAATCAAGAAAATGTGCATCAAACTCTCAACAGGGGTATGGAGACTGAAACCAAAAAACTTTTGTTCTTTGTATGCATGACTGTTCAATAAGTTTGTACCGATGCAGACGGGTTGGGTTTTTTGTTTTACTCTTGTAGAATGAATCTGTAATACACAGTTTTGCAACATGCTTTTTTTTTTTTTTTTTCATTTACCAATGATCATGGTCATTGTTCCATGTCAGCAGGAATTCCTAAAGTCTGCACGGTATTTCCATGTGTGCATATGTTAGAATTTATTAACTAATTCCTACATAGGAACAATTGCAATGCCTTTCCCATTTCATTCTGTTGTGTTTTTGTTTTTTTTTTTTCACAAAAAAGAATGGGTAATAACTACATTTGTACAAATATCTTACACTGGTGAAAGCAATTGTGTAGGACAGATTTTTGTAAGAGGGATTGTTAGGCACAGAGTATGTGTCGTATTCATTTTGATAGAAGAGTTGGGAATAGTATACAAATAAAACTTACTTTATGTTACACTAGAAAGCCAGGCTAGGAACTTTCAGTGGTGCAGAAATCTATTAAATGTTTTGTTTTTTCCTATTTATTTTTCATAAAATTGAAAGTGGACTGAAATCAAATGGGGTGAAAATCTAAATTAGTAATAGTATTATGTCTGGGGGAGGATATTTGGCTGTATCTAAGCAAGCCGGCAGTTGGTGATGGACAGGGAGGCCTGGCGTGCTGCGGTTCATGGGGTCGCAAATAGTCGGAGACGACTGAGTGACTGAACTGAACTGATCTGAAGAAATCTGAATCAATGAACGTCTTATCTCATTTGAGCAAAGTGGGTTAATCCATGTTGGAGGTGACAGGTTCTCAGTCACTAAGTTCAGCTTGTGAGAGAGGGTAGGAGGGAGGGTGGGAGGGAGACCAGGGGAGTGGTGGGGAGAAAGAGCGGAGACAGAGAGGAGACCTGTGGTGGTGGGGAGTGGACGGCTTTGGTATACAGTCATTGAAGCGACCCGGGATCACTTGACATTAGGTGGTCAGAAAAAGACTTTTTCAGGAGTAGCATTTGATTTCAGCCATAATTCGAGTCAAAATCCTGCCATTTTGACTTGCCATCCCAGAGGAAAATCAGCAGTTATGCCAAGCCTTAGAGCTGTGGACTAAGTGCAAGGCTAACATCTATGCGCTGTGCGGAAGGATGGATGCCAGTAAGTGGAGAAAAGTGAGAAAGGAATAAGGGCTGCAGTGTTCGGTTGAGCAGTTAGAGGGAAAGTGATGCCTTTTGCTAAAGCGCGAAGATGAAACGCGTCTGGAAAAGAGAAAGTCAAGAGTGCTACTTTGGCCGTGTTAAGTTTGAGATGCATGTCAGGCATCCATGTGGAGATGTCAGGAAAGAATCAGGAAGACGTGCACACGGCCTTGGATATACAGGTCTAGAGTTTCACAGAGAACTTAGGCAGGGGCTGTTGGCTTGAAAGGTGTCTGGATCCGCTCAGGAGAACCTGCCCTTGGCCAAGACTCCAGACATCTCAGGAGCCCCTTCTCACAAAGTTACCGGGTACCTCAAGCTAGAAAATTATTGCAGTTTTTGTCTCCAAACTAGTTAGCCGGAAATACTTCATCTTCTCTCACCAAACAGAGAGGTGTCTGTTTTTTCTGTTTTGTTTTGTTTTAAGAAGTAATATTGAATAGTTATGATATTGTGGGAAAAAGAAGTTCTACTTACTGGTTCCAGGATTTGCAACGTGCCCACTCTCTTCAACTCTATTTTCTTAAGAAAACCCTTCTTAAGAGTGCAAACATAGCCCTTCCCATGCCCTGCATAAAGGGTCGCACAAGTTTTATCTATCCAAGCCAAGATATAGCTGTATAGACCCACATGTTAAGGTCTAACTTGCTTTTCCCTTCACCGTGGTATGAATAACTGCTCCATCACCTTGTGCGTTTTAGCTTCATTTAGTTCACTGGAATTCTACCAAGTACCCCAGCTTTGCTGATGCCGCCTCACAGGCTGATGGTTTGGTGATTGTCGGCGTTTTGATGAAGGTGAGTCCTAGAGAGCCTCGGAGCTCTGCTACAATTATTCCCTTACCAATCAGACCACAAGCTAGGGTGAAATACAGCAGACGGGTGTTGGCGTCTCTCTGCTTTTGAAATGTCTCCTTCTACTAGTGAAAGCGCAGGTGAACAAGCTGGTCTCCCGTATATGTTTGCTTTGCTTGACTTCCCCTCGTGAAGAGAGAAAGACATTTCAGGCAGAGATGAAATGGGAAGGTGTTGATGGTGGGCTAATTGTTTTATTTTTCAGCTCATCTTTCACTTTTCGTCTAAACTTTCTACATCACAGAGTCAGGAGTTTATCAATTTAATATTCCATCAGGAAAAAAATATGAAGAGGACTTTTGTCCCATAAAGAAAGTTCACTTGATATTTAATAAGGAAGATTCAAATCTCCTGTAGGAGAGTCCCTGAAAAGTCCTATAGGGAAGTTACTCTTAAATGAAGTATATTTGGGTGACTAACTTTTGGAATTATAGTAATTCTAGTTAATCTTTATTGAACACTTGTAACATACCATTCATTTGACTGATTAGAATTTTAATAGAACAGACCAAAGAGGCTTGCTTTTGTATTTTAGTTGTGCTAAATGCCTGTATTTTGACTTGTATATCTTTTCTTCAGTTACTGTGTTTAATTTTTAAAAAATTAACTAAATACGATTTTACTAGCTAACAATTGTTATCTCACACTTTATTTTTTAAATCTCCAGGTGGGTCAGGCCAACCCAAACCTTCAGAAAGTACTTGATGCCCTAAAAACAGTTAAAACTAAGGTAAATAGACTCATTAAGTTAGTTTAAATCAGAGAACAAGAATCTACAGAACCTCAGAAATCATTTAATTGCATATTTGATATGAGGAGTAGGAAGTCCTCAGCAAACCCATCAATCTGAAAATCAAGGTACTGCTTACACGGTCCTCGTTTCTGAGCTCTCTGATGCAGTGATTTATTTTGGTTTCGTTTTTCATAGTTACCACTGATCTATTTCAGCAAGATGAAGCCTGTAGAAGCATGGTTTTCATAGCTGTTTCATGCATCGTAACTATGGTGCCCACTGTCAGCTTAGAAAAAGATGGATTGTTCTGATATATTTACTCTTAGCTTCACCGTTTTGATAATAAAGACTTACATCATATATCAGAGATTTGCCATTGTCATTCACACTTTGTAGAACTACCATACCTTTATGTAAAATAAATCTAGTTCAGGTTGAGGCCAAAAAAATTAAACTTTTATAAAGTGAGAAAGTTTAAAGATAAATAAGCACTCAATTCAAGAATGTAAAAAATGATACATGAAAAGAAAGTAGAAGGAAATGATTAAGATGAAGTAAAACATTAATAAAATAAGAAAGAAAATGAATAAATGCAGGTCAAATGTTATTAATAAAGTGAAAAACTAATTCTTTGGGGAAAAAACAACCAAAAAAGGTTATTTTTGGCAGGTTGATGATGGGGGGGGGATATAAACACAACAAATGATTACAAATCAGGAAATGGGTCATAACCAAAGATGCGTTAGAAGTTTCAAGAGAGAAAAGCTCGTACAGTTGACCCTAGAGCAACATGGGTTTGAACGGCACAGGTCCAGTACCTGTGGATTATCCTTTTGATAAATGCTTGCTCTAGCACCACAGAATTGGCCCTTAAATGAACCTGCTGATGCACACCCACGATTATGAGTGACAACCATAAGCTTATGTGTAGATTTCTAAGTGCTCAAGAGGTCAGCACCAATAACCCCTACATGAATGACCAATCAGTAAAGAAGAAGCCTTTGCTTATGCTTAGCCAAATGAGGAAGGAAGAAGAGAGACCAGTCACAAAACTAGTGTAGTGTATTTTCTGTCATCTGTCACTTTCACTGTTTATATTTACAAACACGCTGTTGTCATTGTTTAGTCACTAAGTGGTATCCGATTCTTTGTGACCCCATGGATTGTAGCTGACCGGGCTCCTCCATCCATGGGATTCTTCGGGCAAGAATACTGGAGTGGGTTGCCATGTCCTTCTCCAGGGGATCTTCCCCACCCAGGGATCAAACCTGTGTCTCCTGCATTAATGGGCAGCTGACCACCCACAAACATACCAGTCATGAAATACTATACAGTAGAAATATTGATTAAATTCTTTGCTAAGACCTATCTACCAAATAATATGTATGTCATATATGCAATGATGTAAATATTTTACATCAGGGCATGATACATCACTTATTGTTTTCTTTCAGAACAAGAAAGCTCCATTCACAAATTTCGACCCCTCTGTCCTCTTGCCTTCATGCCCGGATTACTGGGCCTACTTTGGTTCACTGACTCACCCTCCGCTTCACGAGAGTGTCACCTGGATCATCTTTAAAGAGACCATCAGTGTGAGCGCAGAACAGGTAGCGTATCAGAGGGGCATGCGGGGGAATCGGAAGTTCAAGGCAGGATATCAGTTCAATTCATACTGAGGGAAATTATTCTTGCCATTCAATTTTGGAGAGTCCCCTTTCAACTGAGATAGATATATTAGTGACATCAGGTCTATTAATAGCCAAAAAGTAGAATGTACTTATAAGCACTTTTTTCTTTATGTAGAGATTCAGAATTCCCGCTCTTCTTTTCACCTTAATAAGGGAAAATCCACCCTCTTTGGGGAACTGTGACTCTTGAGTGGCATACCTTGATCGTTGATGTTGGTTTTTCATTTTTTTAAAGCTTAAGCTCTTCAATAGTCACTAAAATATCTCATTAATTATCATTTATAATTATAATTAAAACTGCCATTGATTGAGCAGCTCTTTTCATCAGGTGCCTTACATACATTTTGTCAGTCAAGTCTCACAGCAAACCTACAGTGTGACCTGTTGGTATAAGAGCTAACACTTCTTTAGCATATACTACATGCCAAACGCCATTCTAAGAACCTTATCTCTGCTGAGCCATTTAGCCTTCACCAAAACACAGTGAAATAGTACCATATGGAAACTGAGGTTCCAAGCAAGGAAGTCTCTTACTCAAGTGTGAGAAAGCTGGAATGCTAATCCAGTCAGCCATTGATAACTGAAGCCAAATGCTTGGTGCAAAGACATGTGCAAGAACTGTTGGCTTCCTCCCTTTCCATCAGTGAAACCATTGCAGTCTTCAACCTGATTTTCTACATAACAGTGCATCAATCATATTAGAAAAAAAAAAACAGTGTTCTCTGTGACATCAAGAGCTATTGCTTCTCTAAACATGTTATCCTTCCCCCAAGCTGGCGCAGTTCCGCAGTCTGCTAGCAAATGCTGAAGGCGATCAAGAAGTCTGCATCAAGCAGAACTACCGACCACCCCAGCCTCTGAAGGGCAGGACAGTGAAAGCTTCATTCTGACGGGCCCTAGAGGAAGCTCACCTTCCCTCAAGAAGCACAGCTCTGCTTCTGACATAATCCAACAAAACAAGCTTTAAGAAATATGTTTATTTCAATACTAGCAAGACAGCCTGCTTGCGAATTTACTCTGCAGAACGCAAAATCTTTTTCTTATCTTGAACTCAAACAGTAATCTGTAAGTTCACTAAACTTGTGCTTAAATTCAATCTGTTGCATTGACTTTCTTATCATTGCAATTAAGGCATACTTGATTTCTTCAAGACTTTATCCCTTCCCATTTTATTCAGTTTAATTGGACGAAAAATAATTTTATCCCTTTCTTCTCGTCTATTACGTACTATACGTTTAAATGGCATTAGGTGCTACTCCATTTACATTCAAGAATCTTAAATGCTTTCATTTGCAACATTATTCTGATGCGATATCAGGTCTATTACTCAAATATAATGACCTAAGAGCAGCTTGAGATGAAATGTTAAGAATTCATTTGCTTACGCTTGAAGACAAATATGCAGCTAAAATGACAACTGGATTTTCTATTATGGTCAAATAAATGGCCCAACATTGCTACCGTTTGTGTGCTCTGTTATGAAAACGATGCATCTCATTTAAGAACTGACACTTCTGGTTATTCCTTCACCCGATAGCAAGGCCAATGGGGTTGTTCCATTATTATAACTAGTTACCTTATATGAAGACTCTGTATGTCCAATTTGGAAGAAAAGTCACCTGTGAGTTATTTTTGAAAATAATGAAGGAATCACTTGACTTAGAATTGTACAGAAACATCACATAATCTTTTATTCTGGTGTGTACTTAACCTGAAGTCGGTTCTTTCTGAAGCCATATATACACTCAGAATTCTACAGATCTTGTGTCCAGCATTTAGTTTTGTGTTTTCTTTACTTTCTCTTCTCTGAGAAATCATAATGGCGATCAAAACCCACATCCATTCCCATGTTCCAGTCTTGTCTAATGTCACAGAGTCAGTCAAAACTTCTCACAACTGTAATCATGGTTAAAAAGACAAACCAGATTCTTTATTGCTCTGAGGGCAATAAAGATCCTAGGAGACATCTTTGGAAATTTTTATTTGGAGCCCAGAATTTAAGTGAATCTTTATTAAAAATGGAAGGGCCAAGGAGCACTTCATTTAACTCAGCCCCCATAAGCATTCTAAAGAATTAAATACTTTCTTTGCAAACCTACTCTGACTGTGCGTGTTAATATGTATTTGCCAGATATTGAGAAGGCCTGAAACGGGCTTGATAAAATTTTCATCTAAAGTTATCAAAGGTCATCATGAGGGCCAAAGAAAGAGTCTGATTTTAAGAAATACCTTTGCAAAAGAGGCTCAGGACCTACAACACTTGAAAGTATTTTCTGAAAATAAATTGAACAATTTAAAAATAAATCTCATGGCGAGGATAAGAAAAGGACCTGACTTGATGACCCACTTTTTTTAAAGAAAGTCAAAAATGGGTTCCAGGATTTAAATACGTCTGTAAGTCTTAGCACGGAAAGGGCAAAGAAGTGACAGAAGATATATGATGGTCATCAAACCTTATCCCTTAGCTAAATGCCAGTTGGAAAGCGTGGCTCCCGGTTACTTGGCTTCTGCCAGAATTTCACACATTTGGCAGAACGCGCGAGGTGCATTATGGGAGCGGCCCACGTTTCTCTGAAGTAGCCGATAAAGCAGCTGCTGAGAGGAGGCACGTGGACGAGACATCGGATCAGCTAAGCAGGCAGCTCGGGTGCTCCTTCGACTCACGTTCCTGTGTTGCGCCCTCTCCCTTTGTTGCCAACCTAGGTGGAGGATTTGAACGTCCTGCAAGGATTCTCTGTCTCTTCCGCCATGTTTGGCCGCTGACTTTCTTTATGCCAAATCTGTGGGGCTTCTAACCATCCAGAATAACAATGGCGGCTGATGGGCTCAGCAGGAGGTTCAAAGTAAAAGGTGCTTCTACTCCCTGGTGTCTTTTGTCTTAGGACCCCCCTCTTCATAAACATCACGCTGAGCTTTAATGAAACCCTTTAGGTAAAATGAGTCCAGGTACCTCCAGCTGCTTTCTAAGTTACTTATTTCCATAAGCTTCAGCCAAACAACTCTGAAAGCATTAAATTCATCAAAGAGAATTAGGGCAAAGGAAGGGAAGGGGGGAAACGTTGAAAGACTTAATTTCCTGACAGAACTCAAGGGAGAAAATTGTCCTTTCTTGTAATTCTGATTGTTCTGTATTACTGGTTCTTCCCTCTGTTGTGATCGTGGATTCCGATAAATATGTGAGTAAAGCTATGAAACGTCTCCCCACCTGGCCACAAAATGAAAAGAATCCTATATATGTGAAATCTAACGTAGATTTCTAGAGTATTTAGGGACTCATGACCTTCTTTGGTTCCTCATAACAAAGTCCATCCTGGACCCCAGGACGAGATCCTTGCTCTAAACTATAAAGAAATAACTGAGCTACCACGGACTCCAGGTCTCTTTTTTTCTCACTTCTTAACATTTATTTTTGCTTTTGTGCCTCACTTTTTATAGCAGGTCCTTAGAAGAACAGTGTATTTCCAGTATAGCTCATGAATTATCCCTCTGCTGTTTTTCTGTTTTCCAAATATTATTTTGAGTTGGTATGAGGTCCCATTGTAAAAGGGATGAAAAATAAAAGACAAGAAAGAAAGATAATCCAAACCTCTGTGAATTTGTTCATTTATTTGTGGCCAGACTAACCAAGAATTACAATGAGAGTAAAAAGGCTTAGAAGGAAAAAGTCTTTTGAGGAAGAGATCATCAGATAATAATGGGTTCAAATCACTCTGTAAGTCATTGACCCTCTTTGTATCTAAGACCAGGAAAGCATAAGGAAATAGTTACCTCTGAACATTATCTTCATGATTATCTATAAATACCATATACTTAGTTACCTACTGTTTTCTATGAGTCATTGTACTAGGATTCCCTTGTTACTCTTATTAGATTTGGCAATTTTAAATTTCACAAGGTAGACAAAGAGAAAGACAGGCATAGATGAACATGAAAAGCTGCATTTATTCCAGGACTGCTCCGTTTGACATAATGGAAACATGGATGTGGATATGTAACCTACTGGGAGAAAATAGTAGATTTTATGTTCCTAGGCTTCTAAAGCTAAGGGGGAAATGTATAAAATAAAAAAGATCTTAAAGAAAGGTAACATACTTGAAAGAAGTTAGGAGAAATGGCCTCACGTATTTCTGCTTACAAATACCACTTTTAACAGAGAAGTAATTCATAGGAATAACCTAGAGTCTTAAAGATATGTGCATACCCTCATTTTGAATCTTTACAAGTATCTTTAGTATCTTTATCCTAAAAGTAAACCCATGGACAAAAGGTAATGTGTGCAAGCATTAGAATGCTCAGAGCCCAAGTGCACTCACTAGAGGTTTCTCCGAAAGGCATGTAGGCTAATCCCTTTACTATGAGAAGGTAGAAATAGCAATTATGTCAGAGAGGAATAGCGTTTAAGTGGCCTTATTCTTTCCCCTCAAAGACTAGAGAATATACTTCCCCAAACCATCAGCAAATATTTTAATACCCTTTTAGAAGCAGATACAAGCCAAGTTATTTGGATGTGTTATTTTCAATCGTGTTATTAAATCACCCAAACTGCCAGCAAAAACAAACAAGCATACCAGGCAGAAATAATGTTTAGTTACTCAGAAAAAATTAGTTAGAAAATTAGTTACTTTGGTGTGTCTCACTCATACACCATAATAAACCTGAGATGGATTAGATTTTTCAATGAAATAATATGCTATAAAAATAAGCAAATATTTAAATATATGGTAGGAGAAGAACTTTTTCTCAAATACCAAAGCATACACTGAGAAATAACCTAAATATGTAGGTCAAACAACAATAACAAAAAATTATAATGAAATTATTTGTCTTCTTTAGAAGGGGAAATGTCTTCTTTAGAAGACAAATAATTGACAAATGTGTTAAAAAAAAAAAACCTCAGTCTTAATCAACAAAGCAGTATAGCTTTACCACTGTTCTCTGATTCTTTGCGTATAATATTGGTAAATATTTTTAAAATAATACACAGAGTTGTCAGTGATGTAAAGAAATAAGAACCTGATACACTGCTGAAAAGACCATAGTCAGTCCATTCCTGAATAATGCAAAAGTTGTATTCCTTCTCCAGGGGCTCTTCCCAACCCAGGGGTCTAACCTGCATCTCCTGCTTCGGCAGGAAGATTCTTGCCACGGAGCCTCCAGCAGGGTGAAATAGGTCAAACGTGGCCCTGACTAACTGATGCCACCTCTGCGCTTGAAGTGATTCCTTTGGTTCCAACATTTCAAACACTATAACCCTCTATGTCTATTCCAAAAAGCTAGTAAACAGAAACCTCACCAGAATGGAGTCCTGAGACCAGAATAGGGTGCTCTCGCGTCCTGTGACGACAGCAGAGCCCGGCAAGAAGTGGAGCCAAAGACCTACCTTCCCTGACGAGGACCCGGTCAGTGGAGAGGAGTGGGTTCTGTTTCCTGGAGCCTCCTAACTTCCCTCCCCTCCCCGTAAAAGCCTTCTTCCCTTGCCATGCGGGTCGAGGGCGGGGTTGGGGGTAGGGGATGAGGGGGTTGGGGCTGACTTGGAACATGGCTCACCAAGGCTGCAGACCCCGAACTACAATTCTCTGCTGATCTTAAATAAACTTTTGTTTTCCTTTTTTCATGGGGAAATAGCGGGCAGTCCCTTTGGTTTACGTCAACATTTAGAAAAGATCCCCATAGGTACTGGGGCTCCTGAGCAAACAGGTAGGACCCCCACCATTGAGCCGACTGAGCCCACTGCTTGTCTTGCTGACCCTGGAGCCTGGAGGTTTGCTGTCTCCTGGGTCCAAGCTTACACCATTCTTGTATTTGAAGTTCTTCAGGCTTTATCCAGAATCTGTTTCAAGGTTTCATTCTTTCCGGTTAAGACATTGTTCCCTACTCTTTTCTCTGAGTTCAGTTCAGTTCAGTCGCTCAGTCGTGTCCAACTCTTTGCCACCCCATGGACTACAGCACACCAGGCCTCACTGCCCATCACCAACTCCCGGAGTTTACTCAACCCATGTCCATTGAGTCGGTGATGCCATCCAACCATCTGATCCTCTGTTATCCCCTTCTCCTCCTGCCTTCAGTCTTTCCCAGCATCAGAGTCTTTTCCAATGAGTCAGCTCTTTGCATCAGGTGGCCAAAGTATTGGAGCTTCATCTTCAGCATCAGTCCTTCCAATGAACACTCAGGACTGATTACCTTTAGGATGGACTGGTTGGATCTCTTTGCAGTCCAAAGGACTCTAAAGGGTCTTCTCCCACACCACAGTTCAAAAGCATCAATTCTTCTGTGCTCAACTGTCTTTATAGTCCAATGCTCACATCCATACATGTCTACTAGAAAAGCCATAGCCTTGACTAGACAGACATTTGTTGACAAGTAATATCTCTGCTTTTTAATATGCTGTCTAGATTGGTCATAGCTCTTCTTCCAAGGAGCAAGCGTCTTTTAATTTCATGGCTGCAGTTGCCACCTGCGTGATTTTGGAGCCCTGCAAAATAAACTCTGTGGCTATTTCCATTCTTTCCCCATCTATTTGCCATGAACTGATGGGACCAAATGCCATGATCTTAGTTTTCTGAATGTTGAGCTTTAAGCCAACTTTTTCATTCTCCTCTTTCACTTTCATCAAGAGGCTCTTTAGGTTTTAGTTTTCTGCCATAAGAGTGGTGTCATCTGCAGTTCTACATAGGTTTTAATTGCAGTTTAATGTATTAAAGCTGCCAAGGTTAAAAATAAGCTTTTCTAAAGCTTTCAGTTCAGTTCAGTTCAGTCCCTCAGTCACGTCCAACTCTGCGACCACATGAACCGCAGCACACCAGGCCTCCCTGTCCATCACCAACTCCAGGAGTTCATTCAAACTAACGTCCATGGAGTCGGTGATGCCATCCAGCCATCTCATCCTCTGTCGTCCCCTTCTCCTCCTGCCCCCAATCCCTCCCAGCATCAGAGTCTTTTCCAATGAGTCAACTCTTTTCATGAGGTGGCCAAAGTATTGGAGTTTCAGCTTCAGCATCAGTCCTTCCAAAGAACATCCAGGACTGATCTCCTTTAGAATGCACTGGTTGGATCTCCTTGCAGTCCATGGGACTCTCAAGAGTCTTCTCTGACACCACAGTTCAAAAGCATCAATTCTTCAGAGCCTAGCTTTCTTCACAGTCCAACTCTCACATCCATCCATGACACCTGGAAAAACCATAGCCTTGACTGGACGGACCTTGTTGGCAAAGTAATGTCTCTGCTTTTGAATATGCTATCTAGGTTGGTCATAACTTTCCTTCCAAGGAGTAAGCGTCTTTTAATTCCATTTCTGAAGCTTTAGCATTTAGCAAACAAAAATTTATAAATCTGGAAATTTAGATGGGAAATACAAGTTATTACTTATATTTAATCATTGATGCAGATTCAGTCCAATGTTAATTCCTCTAAACAATTAGTGAAATTAATAGGCCTGCTTAATGAAATCCTTTTAAACATTTTGAAATTTATCAATATAGGTTTAGTCTATGGAGTCTGTCAAGCATCTCAAATGTCTAACATGTTGGTCTTTTATACACTTAACAAGTAAAGGCTGGATTGGAGTGGGGGATGGGCTTTTCTCATAAAGTAACTCGGATAAAAGAAATAAGTCAAATATACGCATTAGTAAGTTATCTTCTCTTAAAAATTTAAATACTGTACAAACTTAAGAAAGTTCTCCTAAACCTCCGAAATCAAAAGTCTCATATATTGCTGGGAGCCAGAGTGAGGAACTCCCCCCATGGCAAAGGTCATGAGGAAGGAGGCTTCGGCATAGGCAACAGTGGAATCGAGCCTCAGGAAACCCCTGTTCCCGAGCATCTACCCCCAAAACCAGAGTCTGCCTACATTACTGTTTTATGCTCTCACCTACACCTCTGACTTTACGGGGCGCTCTCCCCCATCACCTCTCTCGGAGAAGGAGTTAACCTACAGCTCCAGTTAATACAAATTCCCGGGCGTGACAAGAGTGTTTCAACTTACGAACTCCTCTGAAGGTTGTCTAGCCTGCCTCTACGGGTTCATCCAGCCACATGTGATTGTTTATAACCTCCCAACCGTGAGAGTCATGAGATGTTTTAGACTTACTAAAGGCAGATTCTTTTAGGAAGTCAGAAATTGTTAGTATAGTGGGTTGATTAGGAGTTATATTGGTGAAGGGTTTTTCATTTGTTGGGCCAATATTTGCTGCTAAGTCTCCATATTCCCTGCTCTTATAATGAATATAACTAGCATATAGAAGAAATAAGTATTAACCTTTCAGACTAATCATGTTAACCTTAGGCTAAGTAAATTCCTTTCTTAATTGTAACCAACTACACCCTCACTCTATAGGAATGAAACTTTATCTGGTACCTTCAGAGGGTGGTGCCTGGTTTAAGAAAAATCACCCCTAGAAAATAAGTTTCTGGTTCAAAGACCGTTATCAGAAAGAAAGGATCATAAAATGTCAGCAGGCCTCATGGCCAGAAGATGATCTAAAACGCCTAAGACCTTTTTGCATACATTTATATGAAGCACCTGATTTTGATAAAGATCAGGACTGCTGACCCGTGCATGACTTTAAAATTTCCATTTGTCTCTATGTGTAAAAAAAGGTATATAAGCAAACCTGAAAATAAAGAAAACGGATCAGTTTCTGGAAAGACTGATTCCTGTGTGTCATTCTTTCTTGTTTTCCATTTTTCTGGTTGAATTCCCATCTGGAGCATGGGTGCTCGCCAAGCCTGCTAATTTTGCCCTGGCATTTAAGTTCCACGTGAGAGGGAGCCCAAGGTGGGGCACCCTCCACTATACAAGTGGGTGCCGGTGGCCTACATAGTTGGTGCAAGCTTCTTGTCTCGAAGCTTTATTGGTATCCCATGTAAACAAAGTTATTCAGCCTCTTTTTCTCCACTAATATTTCCTACTATGCTATCCTTTTCTAATCTCTCTTTATATCTGTAATTAAAAAGGTTCTTTCCTAGGATGCCAGCTCCAACCCCGCTTCAAATTACCCAGGATCCCTGGGGCTGGACCTCGCCAATATATGTAACACTGTAAAATGTCAGGTTCTGTTCATTATTTCAAGCACCTTAAAGGTAATATTTCATAGATTAGTCCAATGACTAAATAATTTCTAAACCTAGTACAAACCTGTTAATACTCTCATTTTAATTGATGTTATCATTACAATTAATTCATCATTTTATCTTTTTTCCCCCGGTTTTCAGAGTTGCGTGCTAAAATAAAGAGAAGAGACATATGATCTCACTGGGCTGAGGTTACTGATCAGAAGATCAATGCCAATTAAAGAATTCCAGGGAGGAACAAGGACCCACTTTGTTGCTATGAGGGGCCAGGGGGACTCCTCATGGGCCAAAGGTCAACCTGTGGGGTGTGTCCTGGAGGCAGTAGAATGTTTCAAGCTCACTCTACAACCTGGTACATGACGCGTATCTTTCCCCAGTCTTTAAGCTCAATCTCATAACTTTTTTCTGGTTAGTAGTTGATTCTCTATAAGCCAATATTCTTCAGCACTTGAGTAAATTTAACTTCTCTTCATGGCATGATTGGAATCTGCATGTTTTTATCCGTTACATATTTGGTTTATCGATAATCCTATTGTTGTTTTATAGACCACTCCCTCCCTGATAAACACAACCGATTTGATATTTATTTTGGAGTATCATCTAGGTTTACACTAAGCCCAAGATCTGTAGCTCAGCTACAGGCACTCTTCCATCTCTGAAATCTGGGCTATAAGTCCCAGCTTACGGCGGTCGTGCAGGAGGCTCCACGGTACCTCTGAGTTCCTGGTTGCAGTTCATCCATCTTATCGAACATCCCCTCAATACCGTGCGCCTTATTCCTCTTGAAGAGACATAAGTTCATTGAAAGCATGACGCTCTTCCCTTAGGAAGTTTTAGCCTATTTTATTTCTTGCTTCTGTCATGTCAGTCTTTGTTTTAATCTTTTCAGTTCTGGTAAAATATGTGTTCCAATCATAACTCTAAACAGATCTTTCATGCACATTTGGGCAGGACAAGGCAGGTGGACAGGATATAGAATAGAGGTACTTAGTGCTAATTTTCTGAAAGTGGAGCTAAAAGGCTTGAAATAGGGCCATGCTGTCCTAGCACAGGCCAGCACAAGGTGGCGAATTCTTCACTCCGCAGCCTTCCTTGATCCAGCCTGTTTTATGTCTTTTGTTCATGTGTTTTTAATGTCTACTTGGGTTTCTATTGTTGCCCTTGCCTCAGTACTTCATAACTCTCTGAGGGACTAGCCTTGTCCACCTTGAGAAACAAAAATGCTGAGGCTTGGACAGAGATGACGGTTCTGTGTTATGCTGAAGTTTCCAGACACTCCATTTCCTTTAATCCACTTCCAAGATCCTGGAAGGGCCCTAGCAATGTCTTCAGGTAGTCATATGTTCACGTAAAATTTACAGAAGATATTTAACCACAATTACACTTTGAGATCTTACCATCATTATATTTCCTGTGTCAAATGTTAAACAGGCTGCAGGTATTTTGAGATCCAGATGAGGGAATGTTGAACGTCAGTTTGGGTTTGATGGGATAGATTTATGTGATTCATGGTCATTTCCGTATATTGATACTTCATTGTGAGCTATTAGTATAGCACACACTATGTCAAATCAAACATGCAGAACCCAAAGTGCAAAAGTGTCCTAGTGGCTCCCAGCTTCAGAAGTTGCTGGGTTGTGAAAAGAAAGAGATTATGAAATGTAGAGACAGAGTAAATTGTCAAAAAATTTTTTTCAATCACCAAATATATAAAATTGTAAACAGAGAATTTGATCCTTATCCTAATCAAGGCAGAAAGTTTTTTCCTCTAAGGAAGAGATCTAAGAATGCCTTATATACACTTAAAACCACATCATGTTTTCATGGGAATAATACAAAATAAAAATGATTAGAATCCTGTTAGTCAGGCACAGATGTGAAGCAGTACTTCAAGGGTATGTGAAGTTTTAGGCACCTCATTGTGAATAACAAAAAACAAATTTTTCTCAACTATCCTGGAAGACTAAATTACCTTTCTATTCTTTGTACAGAAAATGAGATACATTTTTGTCATATAAAGAGATAATTGAAGGTTATGAAACAAAAATGTAAGGAAAAGGTATTATGGAGTTGTATCAGGCAGTTTGTTAATATAAAATATTGTATTTTTTCTGGATTTTGTGATGTTTTTATTTACTAAATTTTTTAAATTGTTTGTTATGACCTTTTGTTCTTAGTAGATATTCATCTCAGAAATGAATTTTCATTATTACTTTTGTATTTTTTGTGGTAAAATTAAATTTACCAATTTAGGCAAACAGTTCTGTGACATTAAGTATGTTCACCTTGTTATACAACTGTCCCCACTGTATCCATCTCCAGGCCTCTTTCACCTTCTCCGCGAAAAATTCCATTCCCATTAAACTATCTTTCTACTCTCAGTAATTCCCCAGGTTTTCCTTCCTCAGCCCCTGGTACTGCTATTAGTGCCTTCCAGCTCTGTGAATCTCACTATTGTAGGTGACTCGTGTAAGTGGAACCGTATTTGCATTATTCCTTTGTCCTTTTGTGTCTGCTTTTCACTTGCTTAGTCTTCAGGGTTCACCGATGTTGTACCATTCGTTCTGAAGGCTGAATAACAGTATATTGTATGCATATACCACATTCTGTTTGTCCACTCATCTGTCAATGGACGTGTGGGTTGTTTACACCTTTTGGCTATTATAAACGATGCTGCTATGAACATAGGTATACAAATATTTGTTCTCATCCTTGCTTTCAATTCTTTTAGGTTTATACCCAGAAGTGGAAACACTGGTTTACATGGGTAGCTCTACATTTAATATTTTAGGAACCACCATACCATTTTCCACAGTTTGCAAGTTTTTATATGTCTATAAGCAATGAACAAGAGGGTTCTAATTTCTCCACATCATTGCCAACACTTGTTATTTTCTGAGTTTTTTTTTTTTTTTGGCGGCAGTGGGGGACAGAGATTATTTTCCTTGGCTTTTGATAATAGCCATTGCCCTCTCCGATAGTCAACTAATGGGTGTTAAGTATAGTCCAACTTTCAGAGGGCCCCCAACACTTGAATACAGGGTGAGAAGCTAGAGATATGTGTCCCAGGCAGTCCAATGGCCAAAGTGGGATAGACGTGAAGTAGTGGTAGGAAACCATAAGCTTGGAAAAGAGAGAATACATGCAAGATGCAACGGATGTGAACAGGAAGTAGGAGGGGAAAGCCATTTCACAACTGTGTCAACCAACTGCAATCTTGACCTCTGATTTCCATAAAGTAAAGATCTTTCACAAAGTAAACACGTCATTTTAAAGAGTATCCGAGACGACCAAGCAATTATGATGTGCCGTTTAAATGGATGATGGGAGAGCTTCAGTGGGAAGAGCACAGAGACCAAGCTATGAGGCTGTAAGGGGAGAAGAAAAGTGGCTACTTTTGCTTGAAAATGTCTTAACTCACTTGGTCTGCCACTGATTGGCAGGCTTCAAACTCCAGCTGCAAGGGAAGCATTTTCTGAGCCTCCCTGGAGAGAACCCATGACCTCCAAAGCCGCTCCCTGAAGCTGCGTCCAGAGGCTTGGTACTGTCCCAAGAAGAAAGCCTGATTTACATTCTGGGAGGCAGAACCGTGTTGGGAGTGTGGTGAGGCTGACATGACGGTGACAAGCCTGGAGCGTCTTGGCTCTGATGCAGGGCTATTGGACCATCTGAGGAATAGGAGACCCAACCCCAATATCACACAATTCTATCAATCTGGAATTCTCTAGCTTGTTCTCTTTTTCAAAATCAGTTAACTTTTAAGAAAGACGGAGGGTCAATTTTGAAAACCTATAAGGAAACCCAAAAGAGACTCCTGTGCTTGTCAACTGCCTCAGTTAGAATGAAACACAATTATCAAATGGTATTTATGTTTGATTTATACAAGCAAAATGGAAACAATACGTGATTATGTATCTCAACTAAAGACAGAGAAGATTTTTAAAATTACAAACGCAATTTACAAATATTCTGCATTTTTCCCCCAATCCTTTGTGTTTTTATTTTCTAATATGATCAGCTACAAAAGTCAAGAGTCCCTTGTCTCTTGTTCCCTCCAAGCATATTCCCTTCCAGGCAACAAGTGATACCATGTTGGTGTTTTGCCACTCACTTGTCAATGAATGCACTCGCATGTATACATGCAGAAATGTGTTATATACAAAATCAGGATCATCTTTTGCCTTTGCTCTGCAATTCACTTTACGCACTTAAAATATTGTCAATGCTGTCATCTAGAACCATTATTTTAGCCATATGCCTTTGGTCATTTTGAAATGCCTCTTCTTATAATCTCTGATTCAATTAACATCCTTATACTTCAAATTATTTGAACAATCAATTATTATTAATTCTTTAGTAGCATGGAGTTCTCAACATCACATTTAGAAAACCCAGTCTCTATCCATTTATGATTCACATGAGCACTACACACTAATAATTGTACCACCTCATGCTTCCTAAGGAATATCATCAATGTTTTGCATTTTGCCCTCCATCCTTTCTGTTTCTCATTGCTTTGAATTTCATTTTCTGACTCAATGGTCACATAGAAAGTCTTTTCACACACCACTGTCCATTGGTAGGCAGAGTCTAAACACTCTTCTTTTGGAGGCAGGAAAAGGTGACCTTTCTGTGTTCAGGATAAGAAAGGGTGTGGTGGGTTCTCCCCGCCCCAGCTGTCTAGATTAGCACGTTCTGCACCAGGCTGCAGGTCTTCCCCAGAGTTGCTAACACTGACCTCTAAGAAGCCAGGCAGCACGCTGGCAAGTAGCAAAGCAAATTTTCTCCAGAGACCAAGAAAGATCCACTAGGCTGAACTGGTTGTCCCCACGCTGGGAGCCAAAGTTTCTGAGTTTCTCACCCTAAAACATCAAGCCTGTTTCCAGCCAGGAGCCACTGCCTTCCCCAGTTCTAGAAACACTTAGGCTCCACACCTGACATGTGTTCATAAGACTTATATATTTTGGAACCCCTTCAAATAGTCTGTAAGTCTTAGCACGGAAAAGGGCAAAGAAAGTGACAGAAGATATATGAGGTCATCAAACCTTATCCTTTGCTAAATGCCAGTTGGAAAGCGTGTTCCCGGCGGTTACCTTGGCTTACTGCCCAGAATTCACACATTTGGCAGAAGCGCTGTGGTGCATTATGGGAGCGGCCCACGTTTCTCTGAAGTAGCCGATAAAGCAGCTGCGAGAGGAGGCATGGGACGAGACATCGATCACTAAGCAGCGGAGGGCAGCTCGGGGGTGCTGCGCTTTGACCAAGCAGTTCTGTGTTGGCGCCCTCTCCCTTTGTTGCCAGCTTAGGTGGAGGATTGAACGTCCTGCAAGGATTTCTGCTGTCCTTGCGCGCCCATGTTTGGCCGCTGACTTTCTTATGCCAAATCTGCGGGGCTTTCTAACGCATCCAGAATAACAATGGCGGCTGATTGGCTCAGCAAGGAGGTTCAGGAAGTAAAGAAAGGTCTTCTACTCCCTGGTGTCTTTTATTCCTTAGGACCCCCTCTCATTAAACATCACGCTGAGCTTTAATGAAGCCGCTATTAGTAAGAATGAGTCGCAGGTACCTCGCAGCTGCTTTCTAAGCTTACTCCATTTCCATAAGCTTCAGCCAAACAACTCTGAAAGCATTAAATTCAGTCAAGAGAATTAGGGCAAAGGAAGGAAGGGGGAAATGTTGAAAGACTTAATTTCGTGAGCAAGAACTCAAGGGAGATAATTGTCCTGTTCCTTGTAATTCTGATTGTTTCTGTATTACTGGTTCTATTCCGCCCTGTTTGTGATCGTGGATTCCCTATAAATACGGGAATAAAGTCTATGAAACGTCTCCCCACCCTGGCCACAAAAATGAAAAGAATCCTATATATGGTGAAATCTGACGTAGATTTCTAAGAAGTGATTAGGGAGCTTCATGAACGCTTTCTTTGGTTCCTCATAACAAAGCAATCCTGGACCCTCAAGGACGAGATCCTTGCCCTAAACATAAAGAAATAACTGAGCTAAGCCACGGACCCAGGTCTCTTTTTTTCTCACGTTCTTAAGCTTATTTTTGCTTTTGTCCTTCAGTTTTTATAGCAGGTCCTTAGAAGAACAGTGTATTTTCGCAAGTATATGCTCATGAGATTATCTCCTGCTGCTGTTTTATTTGGTTTTTCCAAATATTATTTTGAGTTGGTAATGAGGTCCCCAGGTTGTAAAAGGGATGAAAAATAAAAGGACAAGAAAGAAAGATAATCCAACCTCTGTGAATTTGTTCATGATTTATTTGTGCAGCAGACTAACCAAAGAATTAACAATGAGAGTAAAAAGGCTAGAAAGGAAAAAAATCCTTTTGAAGGAAAGAGATCATCAGATAATAAATGGGTTCAAATCAGCTTCTGTAAGTCAATTGACCTCTTTGTATCTAAGACCAGGGCATAAAGGAAATAAGTTACCACCTCTGAACATTAAATCTCATGATTATCTATAAAATACCATATACTTAGTTACCTACGTTTTTCTATGAGTCATTGTACTAGGATTCCTTGGTACTCCATTATTAGATTGGGCAATTTTAAAATTTCACAAGTAGACAAAGAGAAAGACAGGCATAGATGAACATGGAAAAGCTGCATTTATTCGCAGGACTAACTCGTTTGACATAATGGAAACATGGATGTGGATATGTAACCTACTGCGTAGAAAAATAGTAAGATTTTATGTTGCCTAGGCTTCTAAAGCTAGGGGGAAATGTTATAAAATAAAAAAGATCTTAATAAAAAAAAAAAAAAGGTAAGCATGACTTGAAAGAAGAGTAGGAGAAATGGCCCACGTATTTCTGCTTACAAATACCACTTATTAAACAGAGAAGTAATTCATAGAATTAACCTAGAGTTTAAAGATATGTGCAATACCCCGTCATATTTTGAATCTTACAAGTATCTTTAGTATCTTTAATCACTAAAAGTAAAGCCCATGGACAAAAGGTATGGCTGTGCAAGCCATTAAGAATGCCTCAGAGCCAAGTGGCACTTCACTAGAGTTTCTGCAAAAGGCATGTAGGCTAATCTCTTTACTATGAGAAGGTAGAAATAGCAATATGTCAGAGAGGAATAAGCGTTAAGTGGCCTTATTCTTTCCCCTCAAGACTAAGAGAATATAACTTCCGCCAAACCATCAGCAATATTTTAATTCTTTTAAAGAAGCAGATACAAGCCAAAGTTATTTGGATGTGTTATTTTCCATGCGTGTTATTAAATCACGCCAAAACCTGGCCAGCAAAAACAAACAGCATACAGGCAGAATAATAATGTTTAGTTACTCAGTAAAAAAATTAGTTTAGAAAATTAGTTACATTGGTGTGTCTCAACTCATACACCGTATAAACCTGAGATGGATTAGATTTTTCAAAATAGAAATAAATATGCTATAAAAATAAGAAAATAAAAAAAATAAGAAAATATTTAAATATATGGTAGAGAAAGAACTTTTTCTCAAATACCAAAAGCAATACACTGAGAAATAACCTAAAACAACAATAACAAAAATTATAATGAAATTATTTGTCTTCTTTAGAAGGGGAAATGTCTTCTTTAGAAGACTAAATAATTTTGACAAATGTGTTAGAAAAGAAAAAGAGCTCAGTCTTAATCAACAAAGCAGTATAGCTTTTACAAAATTGTTCTCTGATTCTTTGCGTATAATATTGGTAAATATTTTTAAATAATAATACACAGAGTTTGTCAGTGCATGTAAAGAAATAAGAACTGATACACTGCTGAAAAGACCATAGTCAGTCCATTCCTGAATAATGCAAAAGTTTAATCCTTCTCCAGGGGCTCTTCAACCCAGGGTCGTAACCTGCAATCTCCTGCTTGCTAGGAAGGATTCTTGCCACGGAGCCTCCAGCAAGGTGAATAAGTCAAACGTGGCGCTGACTAACTGATGCACCTCGCGCATTGAAGTGATTCCTTTGGTTCCAAATTTCAATACACTAAACCCTCTATGTAATATTCGCAAAAGCTAGTAAACAAAAGCCTCACAGAAGGAGTCCTGAAGACCAAATAGGGTGCTCATCGCAGTGCCTGTGACGACAGCAGAGCCCGGCAAGAAAGTGGAGCCGCTAAGGCCAAAGACACTAACCGTTCCTGAAGAGGACCCGGTCGTGGAGAGCAAGGGGTTCTGTATTCGCTGAGCACTGCCTAACTCTCGCCTTTGCCCTCCCCGTAAAAGACATTCTCCCTTGCCATGCGGGTCGGGCGGGGTTGGGGGTAGGGAATGAAGGGGTTGGGGCTGACTTGAACATGGTCAACCAGGCTGGCAGACCCCGAATACAATTCTCATGCTGATACTTAAATAAACTTTTGTTTTCCCTTTTTCATGGGGAATGCGGCAGTCCTTTGGTTTTACTCAACATTTAGAAAAGATCCATAGGTAACTGGGCTTCCTGAGGCAAACAGGTAGACCCGTCCATCCTTGAGCCGACTGAGATCACTGCTTGTCTGCTGACCCTGGAGCCTGGAGGTTTTGCTGTCCTCCTGGGTCGCGAAGCTTAGGCTTACACCATTCTGTATTGTTGAAGTTCTCAGGCCTTTATCCAGATCTGTTTCAAGGTTTCAATTCTTTAGGGTTAATAAGACTTTGTTCCGCTACTCTTTTCTCTGAGTTCAAGTTCAGTTCAGTTGGCTCATCGTGTCCGACTCTTTGCCACCCCATGAAACTACAGCACACCAGGGCCTCCATCTGCCATCACGCAACATCCCAGAGTTACTCCAACCCATGTCCATTGAGTCTCGGTGATATCAAACATGGTCTGATCCTGACTGTTATCCCGCTTCTTCTCCTGCCTTCAGTTTTCCCCAGCATCAGAGTCCTATTTCCAATAAGAGTCAGCTCTTTGCATCAGTGGCCTAAAGTATTGGAGGCTTCATCTTCAGCATCAGTCCTTCCAAAATGAACACTCAGGAACTGATTACCTTTAGGATGGACTGGTTGGATCTCTTTGCAGTCCAAAGGACTCGAGACAGGGTCTTCTCCAACAACACAGTTCAAAAAGCATCAATTCTTCAAGTGCTCAACTTTTCTTTATAAGTCCAATGCTCACATCCATACATGTTTAACTAGAAAAGGCCATATGCCTTGACTAGACAGACATTTGTTGACAATTAATACTCTGCTGTTTTAATATGCTGTCTAGATTGGTCATAGCTCTTCTTCCAAGGAGCAAGTGTCTTTAATTTCAATGGGCTGCAGTTACCACCTGAGTAAGATTTTGGAGCCCTGCAAAATAAACTCTGTGCTATTTCCATTCTTTCCCCATCTATTTGCCATAGAACTGATCGATGGGACGCAAAATGCATGATCTTAGTTTTTCTGAATGTTGAGCTTTAAGTCCAACTTTTTCATCTCTCTCTTTCACTTTTTCATCAAAGGCTGCTTTTAGGTTTTAGTTTTCTGCAAAGGGTGGTGATCATCTGCAGTTCTATAATAGGTTTTAATTGCAGTTTAATGTATTAAAAGCTGGCCAAGTTAAAAAAATAAGGCTTTTCTAAAGGCTTCAGTCCAGTTCAGTTCAGGTACCCAGTCACGTCCAACCTGCGACCGCACAATGAACGCACAGCACACCAGGGCCTCCCTGTCCATCACGCAAGCTCCAGGAGTTCACCTAAACTAACGTCCATTCGTGAGTCGTGATGCCATCAATTAATCTACCCTCTGGTCGTCGCCCTTCTCCTCCTGCCCCAATCCCGTATCCAGCATCAGAGTACTTTTTTCGCCAATGAGTAAACCTCTTTTCAATGAGGTGCCCAAAAGTAATTGAGTTTCAGCTCAAAGGCATCAGATCCTTGCGCAAAGAAACTCCAGGACTGATCTCCTTAGAATGGATTTCTGGGTTGGATCTCCTTGAGTCCTATGGGACTCTCAGAGTCTGTCTCCGACCCACAGTTAAAAGGTCATCAAATTCTTGCAGAGCCTAGCTTTCTTTCAGGCAGTCCAAACTCTCACATCCATGCCATGACACCTGGAAAACCATAGGCCTTGACTGGACGGACTTGTTGCAAAGTAATGTCTCTGCTTTTTTGAATATGCATCTTAGGTTGGTCATAACTTTCCTTCCAAGGAGTAAGCGTCTTTTAATTCCATTTCTGAAGCTTAGCCATTTAGCAAACAAAAATTTAATAAAGCTGGAAGATTTAAGATGGGAAATACAAGTTATTACTTAGATATTAATCATTGATGAGCAGATTCAGTCGCAATGTTAATTCTCTAAACAAATTAAGTGAATTATAGGCCTGCTTAATAAATCGCTTTTAACATTTTTAAAATATATCAATATAGGTTTATCTATGGAGTCCGCAGCATCTCAAATGTCTAACAATGTTGGTCTTGTTATACCACTTAACAAGTAAAGGCTGGATGGAGTGGGGGATGGGCCTGTTCTCATAGAAGTAACTTCGATAAAAAGAAATAGTCAAATATAGCGCATGTACTAAGTTTATCTTTCTCTTAAAAAATTTAAAATACTGTAGCAACTTAAGAAGGTGTTCCTAAACCTCGGAAATCAAAAAGTCTCATTATGCTGGGAGGCCAAGAGTGAGAAAATCGCACCATGCAAAGGTCATGGAGGAAGGAGGCTTCGGCATACGGCAAAGGTGGAATCGAGAGGCCTCAGGAAACCCTGTCCGCGAGGCATTCACCCCCCAAAAACCAGAGTCTGCCTTACATGACTGGTTTTATGGCTCTCAGCCTCTAACACCTCTGTACTTACAAGGGCGCTCTCACCCATCACCTCTTCTCGGAAGAAGGAGTTAAACCTACAGCGTCCAGTTAATACAAATTCCGCGGGCGTGACAAGAAGTGTTCAAACTTAAGCGAACTCCTCTGAAGGATTTCTAGGGCCTGCCTTAAGGGTTCGTCCGCCAATGTGATTGTTTATAACCTCGCCAACCGTGAGGGCAATGAAGTGTTTTAGACTACTAAAGGCAGATGTCTTTTAGGAGGTCAGAAATTGTTTAGTATAGTGGATTGATTAGGAGTTATATTGGTGAAGAGGTTTTTCATTTGTTGGGCCAATATTTTGCTGGCGTAAGTCTCCATATCCCTGCCTTATAATGAAATAATAACTAGCATAATAGAAGAAATAACGTATTAACATTTAAGACGTAATCATGTTAACTAGACTAAGCTAAATTCCCTTTTCTTTAATTGTAACCCACTACATCCCATCACTTTCCTATAGGAATGAAACTTTATCTGGGTACCTTCAGCGGGGGTGGTGCCTGGTTTACAGAAAAATCAACCTAGAAAATAAGTTTCTGGATGAGCTGACCATTAGTCCAGAAAGAAGGATCAATAAATGTCAGCGCAGGCCTCATGGCTCAGAAGATGATCAAAACCCTAAGACCATTTTGTATAACATTTATATAGAAGCACCTGATTTGATAAATAAGATCGAGGACTGCTGACCCGTGCATGACTTTAAAAATTTCCAATTTGTCTCTATGTGTAAAAAAAGGTATATAAGCAAACCTGAAAATAAAGAAAACGATCATTCAGTTCTGAAAGACCTGATTTTTTCCTCTGTGTCATTCTTTCTTGTTCTCCATTTTTCGTGGTTGAGAATTCCCATCTGGAGCATGGGTGTCCGCCAAAGCCTCGCTAAATTTTGGCCTGGCATTTAAGTTCCACGTGAGAGGGAGCCGCAAGGTGGGGTCACGCCTGCCACTATAGCAAGTGGACGCCGGGTGCCTAACGTAGTTGGTGGCAAGCTTCTTGTCTCGGCAGCTTTATTGGTATCCCACGTAAACAAAGTTATTCAAGGCCTCTTTTTCTGCACACTAATTATTTCCTACTATGGCTAATCCTTTTCTAATCTCGTCTTATATTCTGTAATTAAAAAGGTTGCTTATCCTAAGGATGCACAGCTCGCACCGCCGCTTCAAAATTACCCAGGATCCCCGGGGCTGGACGCTTGGCATATATGTAATACTGTAAAATGTCAGGTTCTGTTCATGTATTTCAAGGCACCTTTAAAGGTAATATTTCATAGATTAGTCCAATATGACTAAATAATTTCCTAAACCTAACGTACAAACCTTGTTAATACTCTCATTTAAATGATGTTATCATTACAAAATTAATTCATCAGTTTTATCTTTTTTCCCCCGGTTTTTCAGAGTTGCGTGCTAAAATAAAGAGAAGAGACATATGATCTCACTGGCTGAGGTTACTGATCAGAAGATCAATGCCAATTAAAGAATTCCAGGGAGGAAACAAGGACCCAACTTTGTTGCTATGAGGGCCAGGCAGACTCCCTCATGGGCCAAAGGTCAACCTGTGGGGTGTGTCCTGGAGCAGTAAGAATGTTTCAAGCTCACTCCTACAAACCTGGACATGACGTGTATTTTCCCCGTCCTTTAAGAACAAATCTCATATACTTTTCTGGTTAGTAAGTTGATTCTGCTATAAGCCAATATTCTTAAGCACTTGAGTAAAATTTAACTTCTCTCATGGCATGATTGGAATCTGCATGTTTTTTATCCGTTACATGAAAATTTTGGTTTATCCGATTAATCCGCTATGTTGTTTATAGAACCAGACTCCCTCCGTGAATAAACACCAACTGATTTGATATATTTATTTTGGAAGTATCAAAAATTAGGTTTATAACACTGAGCACAAGATCTGTAGCTCCAGGCTAGCAGCAGCTCTTCATACTCTGGAAATCTGCTTAATAAGTCACCAGCGCTTACGGTGGTCCCCGTGAAGGAGGCTCGCAACGGTAACCTCTGAAGTTCGAGCTGGTTGCAGTTCAATCGCAATCTTATCGAAACATCCCTCAATACGGCAAATGTGCCTTATTCCTACATTGAAATATGTACATAAGTTCAATGAAAGCGCCATGACGCTCTTCTCGCTTAAGAAGTTTTAGCTATTTTATTATCTGCTTCTAGTCAATGTCAAAGTCCCTTTGCGTTTTAAATCTTTTCAAGTTACTGGTAAAAGTAATGTGTTCCGATCATAACTGCTAAAACAGATCTTTTCAATGGCACATTTGGGCAGGACAAGGCAGGTGGACAGGATATAGAATAGTAGGTGACTTAGTGCTATATTTATTCTGAAAGTGGAAGCTAAAAGGCTTGAAATAGGGGCCAAAATGCCTGTCCTAACGTAACAGGCCGCAAGGCACAAAGTAAGGCTTGAATCTTCAACATCCCGCAGCCCTTCCTTGACCAGCCGTTTTTATGTCTTTTTGTTCATGTGTTTTTAATGTCTAACTTGGTTTCCTATTGTTGCCCTTGCTCAGTACTTTCATAACTCTCATGAGGGACTTAGCCTTGTCCCATGAGAAACAAAAAATGCTGAGGCTTGGACAAGATGATGGTTCTGTGGTATGCTGAAGTTTCCAGACACTGGGCAATGATCGCATTTCTTTAATCCACTCCAAGATCCTGGAAGGGCCCTAGAAATGTCTTCAAGGTAGTTCATATGTTCACATAAAGATTTACAGAAGATATTTAAGCCACATTACCTTTGAGATCTTACCATCATTATATTTCCTGTGTCAAATGTTAAACACGTCTACTGCAAGTATTGTTGAGCATTCCAATAGGAATGTTAGAAGCGTCAGTTTGGGTTTGATGGGATAGATTTATGTGATTCATGGTCATTTCCATATATTGATAGCTTTATTGTTGAGCTATTAGTATAGGCACACACTATTCCAAAAAACAATGCAGAACCAAAGTGGCAAAGTGTCCTAGTGGCTCCCAGCTTCAGAAATTGCTGGGTGGTGAAAGAAAGAGATTATGAAATTGTTATAAAAAAAGAAAGAGACAGAGTATTAAAAATTTTTCAATCATCCAAATATAAAATGTATAACAGACTAGAATTTGATAACTTATCCTAATTCAAAGGCAGAAAGTTTTTTCCTCTAAGGAAAGATCTAAGAATGCCTTATATAACACTTAAAACCACATCATTGTTTTCATGGGAAATATACAAAATAAAAATGATTAGAATCCTATTAATCGGCACAGAATTGAAGCAAGTAAACTTCAAGGAGTATGTGAAAGTTTTTAGGCACCTCATTGTGAAATACAACAAATTTTTCTCAACTACCTGGAAGACTAAATTACCTTTTATTCTTATGTAGCAGAAAATGAGATACATTTGTCATATAAAGAAGATTAATTGAAAGGTTATGAAACAAAATGTAAGGAAAAGGTAATTACTGGAGTTGTATCAAGGCAGTTTGTTAAAATAAAATATTGTTTTTTTCTGGATTTTGTGATGTTTTTATTTACTAATTTTTTAAATTGTTTGTATGACCTTTTGTTCTTAGTAGATATTTCATCTCAGAAATGAAATTTTCATTATTACTTTTTTATTTTTTTGTGGTAAAATTAAACTTTACCAATTTAGGCAAACAGTTCTGTACATGAAAGTACGCTCACCTTGTATACACCCTGTCCCACTGTATCCATCCCAGGCTCTTTCACCTATCTCCGTGTAAAATTCCAGTTCCCAATTAACTACTTATACTCTCAGTAATTCCCAGTTCCTTCCTCAGCCCCTGAACTGCTATTGTGGCCTTCCAGCTCTGTGAATCTCACTATTGTAGGCGAACTCGTGTAAAGTGGAAACGCGTATTTGCATTATTCGCTTTGTCCTTTTTGTGTCTGCCTTTTCAACGCTTGCAGACCATCAGTTGTGAGCGCAGAACAGGTAGCGTATCAGAGGGGCATGCGGGGGAATCGGAAGTTCAAGGCAGGATATCAGTTCAATTCATACTGAGGGAAATTATTCTTGCCATTCAATTTTGGAGAGTCCCCTTTCAACTGAGATAATATATTAGTGACATCAGGTCTATTAATAGCCAAAAAGTAGAATGTACTTATAAGCACTTTTTTCTTTATGTAGAGATTCAGAATTCCCGCTCTTCTTTTCACCTTAATAAGGGAAAATCCACCCTCTTTGGGGAACTGTGACTCTTGAGTGCATACCTTGATCGTTGATGTTGGTTTTTTTTCATTTTTTTAAAGCTTAAGCTCTTCAATAGTCACTAAAATATCTCATTAATTATCATTTATAATTATAATTAAAAACTGCCATTGATTGAGCAGCTTTTTCATCAGGTGCCTTACATACATTTTGTCAGTCAAGTCTCACAGCAAACCTGCAGTGTGACCTGTTGGTATAAGAGCTAACACTTCTTTAGCATATACTACATGCCAAACGCCACTAAGAACCTTATCTCTGTTGAGCCATTTAGCCTTCACCAAAACACAGTGAAATAGTACCATATGGAAACTGAGGTTCCAAGCAAGGAAGTCTCTTACTCAAGTGTGAGAAAGCTGGAATGCTAATCCAGTCAGTCATTGATAACTGAAGCCAAATGCTTGGTGCAAAGACATGTGCACGAACTGTTGGCTTCCTCCCTTTCCATCAGTGAAACCATTGCAGTCTTCAACCTGATTTTCTACATAACAGTGCATCAATCATATTAGAAAAAAAAAAGTGTTCTCTGTGACATCAAGAGCTATTGCTTCTCTAAACATGCTATCCTTCCCCCAAGCTGGCGCAGTTCCGCAGTCTGCTAGCAAATGCTGAAGGCGATAAAGAAGTCTGCATCAAGCAGAACTACCGACCACCCCAGCCTCTGAAGGGCAGGACAGTGAAAGCTTCATTCTGACGGGCCCTAGAGGAAGCTCACCTTCCCTCAAGAAGCACAGCTCTGCTTCTGACATAATCCAACAAAAAGCTTTAAGAAATATGTTTATTTCAATACTAGCAAGACAGCCTGCTTGCGAATTTACTCTGCAGAACGCAAAATCTTTTTCTTATCTTGAACTCAAACAGTAATCTGTAAGTTCACTAAACTTGTGCTTAAATTCAATCTGTTGCATTGACTTTCTTATCATTGCAATTAAGGCATACTTGATTTCTTCAAGACTTTATCCCTTCCCATTTTATTCAGTTTAATTGGACGAAAAAAATAATTTTATCCCTTTCTTCTCGTCTATTACGTACTATACGTTTAAATGGCATTAGGTGCTACTCCATTTACATTCAAGAATCTTAAATGCTTTCATTTGCAACATTATTCTGATGCGATATCAGGTCTATTACTCAAATATAATGACCTAAGAGCAGCTTGAGATGAAATGTTAAGAATTCATTTGCTTACGCTTGAAGACAAATATGCAGCTAAAATGACAACTGGATTTTCTATTATGGTCAAATAAATGGCCCAACATTGCTACCGTTTGTGTGCTCTGTTATGAAAACGATGCATCTCATTTAAGAACTGACACTTCTGGTTATTCCTTCACCCGATAGCAAGGCCAATGGGGTTGTTCCATTATTATAACTAGTTACCTTATATGAAGACTCTGTATGTCCAATTTGGAAGAAAAGTCACCTGTGAGTTATTTTTGAAAATAATGAAGGAATCACTTGACTTAGAATTGTACAGAAACATCACATAATCTTTTATTCTGGTGTGTACTTAACCTGAAGTCGGTTCTTTCTGAAGCCATATATACACTCAGAATTCTACAGATCTTGTGTCCAGCATTTAGTTTTGTGTTTTCTTTACTTTCTCTTCTCTGAGAAATCATAATGGCAATCAAAACCCACATCCATTCCCATGTTCCAGTCTTGTCTAATGTCACAGAGTCAGTCAAAACTTCTCACAACTGTAATCATGGTTAAAAAGACAAACCAGATTCTTTATTGCTCTGAGGGCAATAAAGATCCTAGGAGACATCTTTGGAAATTTTTATTTGGAGCCCAGAATTTAAGTGAATCTTTATTAAAAATGGAAGGGCCAAGGAGCACTTCATTTAACTCAGCCCCCATAAGCATTCTAAAGAATTAAATACTTTCTTTGCAAACCTACTCTGACTGTGCGTGTTAATATGTATTTGCCAGATATTGAGAAGGCCTGGAACAGGCTTGATAAAATTTTCATCTAAAGTTATCAAAGGTATCATGAGGGCCAAAGAAAGAGTATGATTTTAAGAAATACCTTTGCAAAAGAGGCTCAGGACCTACAACACTTGAAAGTATTTTCTGAAAATAAATTGAACAATTTAAAAATAAATCTCATGGCGAGGATAGGACCTGACTTGATGACCCACTTTTTTTAAAGAAATTAAAAAATGGATTCCAGGATTTAAATACGTCTGTAAGTCTTAGCACGGAAAGGGCAAAGAAGTGACAGAAGATATATGATGGTCATCAAACCTTATCCCTTAGCTAAATGCCAGTTGGAAAGGTTCCGGTTACTTGGCTTCTGCCAGAATTTCACACATTTGGCAGAACGCGCGAGGTGCATTATGGGAGCGGCCCACGTTTCTCTGAAGTAGCCGATAAAGCAGCTGCTGAGAGGAGGCACGTGGGCGAGACATCGGATCAGCTAAGCAGGCAGCTCGGGTCCCGACTCACGTTCCTGTGTTGCGCCCTCTCCCTTTGTTGCCAACTTAGGTGGAGGATTTGAACGTCCTGCAAGGATTCTCTGTCTCTTCCGCCATGTTTGGCCGCTGACTTTCTTTATGCCAAATCTGCGGGGCTTCTAACCATCCAGAATAACAATGGCGGCTGATGGGCTCAGCAGGAGGTTCAAAGTAGAAAGGTGCTTCTACTCCCTGGTGTCTTTTGTCTTAGGACCCCCCTCTTCATAAACATCACGCTGAGCTTTAATGAAACCCTTTAGGTAAAATGAGTCCAGGTACCTCCAGCTGCTTTCTAAGTTACTCATTTCCATAAGCTTCAGCAAACAACTCTGAAAGCATTCAAATTCATCAAAGAGAATTAGGGCAAAGGAAGGGAAGGGGGGAAATGTTGAAAGACTTAATTTCCTGACGGAACGCAAGGGAGAAAATTGTCCTTTCTTGTAATTCTGATTGTTCTGTATTACTGGTTCTTCCCCTGTTGTGATCGTGGATTCCGATAAATATGTGAGTAAAGCTATGAAACGTCTCCCCACCTGGCCACAAAATGAAAAGAATCCTATATATGTGAAATCTGAAGTAGATTTCTAGAGTATTTAGGGACTCATGCCCTTCTTTGGTTCCTCATAACAAAGTCAATCCTGGACCCCAGGACGAGATCCTTGCTCTAAACTATAAAGAAATAACTGAGCTACCACGGACTCCAGGTCTCTTTTTTTCTCACTTCTTAACATTTATTTTTGCTTTTGTGCCTCATTTTTATAGCAGGTCCTTAGAAGAACAGTGTATTTCCAGTATAGCTCATGAATTATCCCTCTGCTGTTTTTCTGTTTTCCAAATATTATTTTGAGTTGGTATGAGGTCCCATTGTAAAAGGGATGAAAAATAAAAGACAAGAAAGAAAGATAATCCAAACCTCTGTGAATTTGTTCATTTATTTGTGGCCAGACTAACCAAGAATTACAATGAGAGTAAAAAGGCTTAGAAGGAAAAAATCTTTTGAGGAAGAGATCATCAGATAATAATGGGTTCAAATCACTCTGTAAGTCATTGACCCTCTTTGTATCTAAGACCAGGAAAGCATAAGGAAATAGTTACCTCTGAACATTATCTTCATGATTATCTATAAATACCATATACTTAGTTACCTACTGTTTTCTATGAGTCATTGTACTAGGATTCCCTTGTTACTCTTAGATTTGGCAATTTTAAATTTCACAAGGTAGACAAAGAGAAAGACAGGCATAGATGAACATGAAAAGCTGCATTTATTCCAGGACTACTCCGTTTGACATAATGGAAACATGGATGTGGATATGTAACCTACTGGGAGAAAATAGTAGATTTTATGTTCCTAGGCTTCTAAAGCTAAGGGGGAAATGTATAAAATAAAAAAGATCTTAATAGAAAGGTAACATACTTGAAAGAAGTTAGGAGAAATGGCCTCACGTATTTCTGCTTACAAATACCACTTTTAACAGAGAAGTAATTCATAGGAATAACCTAGAGTCTTAAAGATATGTGCATACCCTCATTTTGAATCTTTACAAGTATCTTTAGTATCTTTATCCTAAAAGTAAACCCATGGACAAAAGGTAATGTGTGCAAGCATTAGAATGCTCAGAGCCCAAGTGCACTCACTAGAGGTTTCTCGAAAGGCATGTAGGCTAATCCCTTTACTATGAGAAGGTAGAAATAGCAATTATGTCAGAGAGGAATAGCGTTTAAGTGGCCTTATTCTTTCCCCTCAAAGACTAGAGAATATACTTCCCCAAACCATCAGCAAATATTTTAATACCCTTTTAGAAGCAGATACAAGCCAAGTTATTTGGATGTGTTATTTTCATCGTGTTATTAAATCACCCAAACTGCCAGCAAAAACAAACAAGCATACCAGGCAGAAATAATGTTTAGTTACTCAGAAAAAATTAGTTAGAAAATTAGTTACTTTGGTGTGTCTCACTCATACACCATAATAAACCTGAGATGGATTAGATTTTTCAATGAAATAATATGCTATAAAAATAAGCAAATATTTAAATATATGGTAGGAGAAGAACTTTTTCTCAAATACCAAAGCATACACTGAGAAATAACCTAAATATGTAAAACAACAATAACAAAAAATTATAATGAAATTATTTGTCTTCTTTAGAAGGGGAAATGTCTTCTTTAGAAGACAAATAATTGACAAATGTGTTAAAAAAAAAAAACCTCAGTCTTAATCAACAAAGCAGTATAGCTTTACCAATGTTCTCTGATTCTTTGCGTATAATATTGGTAAATATTTTTAAAATAATACACAGAGTTGTCAGTGATGTAAAGAAATAAGAACCTGATACACTGCTGAAAAGACCATAGTCAGTCCATTCCTGAATAATGCAAAAGTTGTATTCCTTCTCCAGGGGCTCTTCCCAACCCAGGGGTCTAACCTGCATCTCCTGCTTTGGCAGGAAGATTCTTGCCACGGAGCCTCCAGCAGGGTGAATAGGTCAAACGTGGCCCTGACTAACTGATGCCACCTCTGCGCTTGAAGTGATTCCTTTGGTTCCAACATTTCAAACACTATAACCCTCTATGTCTATTCCAAAAAGCTAGTAAACAGAAACCTCACCAGAATGGAGTCCTGAGACCAGAATAGGGTGCTCTCGCGTCCTGTGACGACAGCAGAGCCCGGCAAGAAGTGGAGCCAAAGACCTACCTTCCCTGACGAGGACCCGGTCGGTGGAGAGCAGTGGGTTCTGTTTCCTGGAGCCTCCTAACTTCCTTCCCCTCCCCGTAAAAGCCTTCTTCCCTTGCCATGCGGGTCGAGGGCGGGGTTGGGGGTAGGGGATGAGGGGGTTGGGGCTGACTTGAACATGGCTCACCAAGGCTGCAGACCCCGAACTACAATTCTCTGCTGATCTTAAATAAACTTTTGTTTTCCTT
This sequence comes from Capra hircus, assembly GCF_001704415.2. Lineage (NCBI taxonomy): Eukaryota > Metazoa > Chordata > Mammalia > Artiodactyla > Bovidae > Capra > Capra hircus. The sequence continues at coordinate 5,002,222 of NC_030821.1, forward strand.
TTTTCATGGGGAAATAGCGGGCAGTCCCTTTGGTTTACGTCAACATTTAGAAAAGATCCCCATAGGTACTGGGGCTCCTGAGCAAACAGGTAGGACCCCCACCATTGAGCCGACTGAGCCCACTGCTTGTCTTGCTGACCCTGGAGCCTGGAGGTTTTGCTGTCTCCTGGGTCCAAGCTTACACCATTCTTGTATTTGAAGTTCTTCAGGCTTTATCCAGAATCTGTTTCAAGGTTTCATTCTTTCCGCGTTAAGACATTGTTCCCTACTCTTTTCTCTGAGTTCAGTTCAGTTCAGTCGCTCAGTCGTGTCCAACTCTTTGCCACCCCATGGACTACAGCACACCAGGCCTCACTGCCCATCACCAACTCCCGGAGTTTACCCAACCCATGTCCATTGAGTCGGTGATGCCATCCAACCATCTGATCCTCTGTTATCCCCTTCTCCTCCTGCCTTCAGTCTTTCCCAGCATCAGAGTCTTTTCCCAATGAGTCAGCTCTTTGCATCAGGTGGCCAAAGTATTGGAGCTTCATCTTCAGCATCAGTCCTTCCAATGAACACTCAGGACTGATTACCTTTAGGATGGACTGGTTGGATCTCTTTGCAGTCCAAAGGACTCTAAAGGGTCTTCTCCAACACCACAGTTCAAAAGCATCAATTCTTCTGTGCTCAACTGTCCTTTATAGTCCAATGCTCACATCCATACATGTCTACTAGAAAAGCCATAGCCTTGACTAGACAGACATTTGTTGACAAGTAATATCTCTGCTTTTTAATATGCTGTCTAGATTGGTCATAGCTCTTCTTCCAAGGAGCAAGTGTCTTTTAATTTCATGGCTGCAGTTGCCACCTGCGTGATTTTGGAGCCCTGCAAAATAAACTCTGTGGCTATTTCCATTCTTTCCCCATCTATTTGCCATGAACTGATGGGACCAAATGCCATGATCTTAGTTTTCTGAATGTTGAGCTTTAAGCCAACTTTTTCATTCTCCTCTTTCACTTTCATCAAGAGGCTCTTTAGGTTTTAGTTTTCTGCCATAAGAGTGGTGTCATCTGCAGTTCTACATAGGTTTTAATTGCAGTTTAATGTATTAAAGCTGCCAAGGTTAAAAATAAGCTTTTCTAAAGCTTTCAGTTCAGTTCAGTTCAGTCCCTCAGTCACGTCCAACTCTGCGACCACATGAACCGCAGCACACCAGGCCTCCCTGTCCATCACCAACTCCAGGAGTTCATTCAAACTAACGTCCATGGAGTCGGTGATGCCATCCAGCCATCTCATCCTCTGTCGTCCCCTTCTCCTCCTGCCCCCAATCCCTCCCAGCATCAGAGTCTTTTCCAATGAGTCAACTCTTTTCATGAGGTGGCCCAAAGTATTGGAGTTTCAGCTTCAGCATCAGTCCTTCCAAAGAAACATCCAGGACTGATCTCCTTTAGAATGCACTGGTTGGATCTCCTTGCAGTCCATGGGACTCTCAAGAGTCTTCTCTGACACCACAGTTCAAAAGCCATCAATTCTTCAGAGCCTAGCTTTCTTCACAGTCCAACTCTCACATCCATCCATGACACCTGGAAAAAACCATAGCCTTGACTGGACGGACCTTGTTGGCAAAGTAATGTCTCTGCTTTTGAATATGCTATCTAGGTTGGTCATAACTTTCCTTCCAAGGAGTAAGCGTCTTTTAATTCCATTTCTGAAGCTTTAGCATTTAGCAAACAAAAATTTATAAATCTGGAAATTTAGATGGGAAATACAAGTTATTACTTATATTTAATCATTGATGCAGATTCAGTCCAATGTTAATTCCTCTAAACAATTAGTGAAATTAATAGGCCTGCTTAATGAAATCCTTTTAAACATTTTGAAATATATCAATATAGGTTTAGTCTATGGAGTCTGTCAAGCATCTCAAATGTCTAACATGTTGGTCTTTTATACACTTAACAAGTAAAGGCTGGATTGGAGTGGGGGATGGGCTTTTCTCATAAAGTAACTCGGATAAAAGAAATAAGTCAAATATACGCATTACTAAGTTATCTTCCCTTAAAAATTTAAATACTGTACAAACTTAAGAAAGTTCTCCTAAACCTCCGAAATCAAAAGTCTCATATATTGCTGGGAGCCAGAGTGAGGAACTCCCCCCATGGCAAAGGTCATGAGGAAGGAGGCTTCGGCATAGGCAAAGGTGGAATCGAGCCTCAGGAAACCCCTGTTCCCGAGCATCTACCCCCAAAACCAGAGTCTGCCTACATTACTGTTTTATGCTCTCACCTACACCTCTGACTTTACGGGGCGCTCTCCCCCCATCACCTCTCTCGGAGAAGGAGTTAACCTACAGCTCCAGTTAATACAAATTCCCGGGCGTGACAAGAGTGTTTCAACTTACGAACTCCTCTGAAGGTTGTCTAGCCTGCCTCTACGGGTTCGTCCGGCCACATGTGATTGTTTATAACCTCCCAACCGTGAGAGTCATGAGATGTTTTAGACTTACTAAAGGCAGATTCTTTTAGGAAGTCAGAAATTGTTAGTATAGTGGGTTGATTAGGAGTTATATTGGTGAAGGGTTTTTCATTTGTTGGGCCAATATTTGCTGCTAAGTCTCCATATTCCCTGCTCTTATAATGAATATAACTAGCATATAGAAGAAATAAGTATTAACCTTTAAGACTAATCATGTTAACCTTAGGCTAAGTAAATTCCTTTCTTAATTGTAACCAACTACACCCTCACTCTATAGGAATGAAACTTTATCTGGTACCTTCAGAGGGTGGTGCCTGGTTTAAGAAAAATCACCCCTAGAAAATAAGTTTCTGGTTCAAAGACTGTTATCAGAAAGAAAGGATCATAAAATGTCAGCAGGCCTCATGGCCAGAAGATGATCTAAAACGCCTAAGACCTTTTTGCATACATTTATATGAAGCACCTGATTTTGATAAAGATCAGGACTGCTGACCCGTGCATGACTTTAAAATTTCCATTTGTCTCTATGTGTAAAAAAAAGGTATATAAGCAAACCTGAAAATAAAGAAAACAGATCAGTTTCTGGAAAGACTGATTCCTCTGTGTCATTCTTTCTTGTTCTCCATTTTTCTGGTTGAATTCCCATCTGGAGCATGGGTGCTCGCCAAGCCTGCTAATTTTGCCCTGGCATTTAAGTTCCACGTGAGAGGGAGCCCAAGGTGGGGCACCCTCCACTATACAAGTGGGCGCCGGTGGCCTACATAGTTGGTGCAAGCTTCTTGTCTCGAAGCTTTATTGGTATCCCATGTAAACAAAGTTATTCAGCCTCTTTTTCTCCACTAATATTTCCTACTATGCTATCCTTTTCTAATCTCTCTTTATATCTGTAATTAAAAAGGTTCTTTCCTAGGATGCCAGCTCCAACCCCGCTTCAAATTACCCAGGATCCCTGGGGCTGGACCTCGCCAATATATGTAACACTGTAAAATGTCAGGTTCTGTTCATTATTTCAAGCACCTTAAAGGTAATAGTTTCATAGATTAGTCCAATGACTAAATAATTTCTAAACCTAGTACAAACCTGTTAATACTCTCATTTTAATTGATGTTATCATTACAATTAATTCATCATTTTATCTTTTTTCCCCCGGTTTTCAGAGTTGCGTGCTAAAATAAAGAGAAGAGACATATGATCTCACTGGGCTGAGGTTACTGATCAGAAGATCAATGCCAATTAAAGAATTCCAGGGAGGAACAAGGACCCACTTTGTTGCTATGAGGGGCCAGGGGGACTCCTCATGGGCCAAAGGTCAACCTGTGGGGTGTGTCCTGGAGGCAGTAGAATGTTTCAAGCTCACTCTACAACCTGGTACATGACATGTATCTTTCCCCAGTCTTTAAGATCAATCTCATAACTTTTTTCTGGTTAGTAGTTGATTCTCTATAAGCCAATATTCTTCAGCACTTGAGTAAATTTAACTTCTCTTCATGGCATGATTGGAATCTGCATGTTTTTATCCGTTACATATTTGGTTTATCGATAATCCTATTGTTGTTTTATAGACCACTCCCTCCCTGATAAACACAACCGATTTGATATTTATTTTGGAGTATCATCTAGGTTTACACTGAGCCCAAGATCTGTAGCTCAGCTACAGGCACTCTTCCATCTCTGAAATCTGGGCTATAAGTCCCAGCTTACGGCGGTCGTGCAGGAGGCTCCACGGTACCTCTGAGTTCCTGGTTGCAGTTCATCCATCTTATCGAACATCCCCTCAATACCGTGCGCCTTATTCCTCTTGAAGAGACATAAGTTCATTGAAAGCATGACGCTCTTCCCTTAGGAAGTTTTAGCCTATTTTATTTCTTGCTTCTGTCATGTCAGTCTTTGTTTTAATCTTTTCAGTTCTGGTAAAATATGTGTTCCAATCATAACTCTAAACAGATCTTTCATGCACATTTGGGCAGGACAAGGCAGGTGGACAGGATATAGAATAGAGGTACTTAGTGCTAATTTTCTGAAAGTGGAGCTAAAAGGCTTGAAATAGGGCCATGCTGTCCTAGCACAGGCCAGCACAAGGTGGCGAATTCTTCACTCCGCAGCCTTCCTTGATCCAGCCTGTTTTATGTCTTTTGTTCATGTGTTTTTAATGTCTACTTGGGTTTCTATTGTTGCCCTTGCCTCAGTACTTCATAACTCTCTGAGGGCTAGCCTTGTCCACCTTGAGAAACAAAAATGCTGAGGCTTGGACAGAGATGACGGTTCTGTGTTATGCTGAAGTTTCCAGACACTCCATTTCCTTTAATCCACTTCCAAGATCCTGGAAGGGCCCTAGCAATGTCTTCAGGTAGTCATATGTTCACGTAAAATTTACAGAAGATATTTAACCACAATTACACTTTGAGATCTTACCATCATTATATTTCCTGTGTCAAATGTTAAACAGGCTGCAGGTATTTTGAGATCCAGATGAGGGAATGTTGAACGTCAGTTTGGGTTTGATGGGATAGATTTATGTGATTCATGGTCATTTCCGTATATTGATACTTTATTGTGAGTTATTAGTATAGCACACACTATGTCAAATCAAACATGCAGAACCCAAAGTGCAAAAGTGTCCTAGTGGCTCCCAGCTTCAGAAGTTGCTGGGTTGTGAAAAGAAAGAGATTATGAAATGTAGAGACAGAGTAAATTGTCAAAAAATTTTTTTCAATCACCAAATATATAAAATTGTGAACAGAGAATTTGATCCTTATCCTAATCAAGGCAGAAAGTTTTTTCCTCTAAGGAAGAGATCTAAGAATGCCTTATATACACTTAAAACCACATCATGTTTTCATGGGAATAATACAAAATAAAAATGATTAGAATCCTGTTAGTCAGGCACAGATGTGAAGCAGTACTTCAAGGGTATGTGAAGTTTTAGGCACCTCATTGTGAATAACAAAAAACAAATTTTTCTCAACTATCCTGGAAGACTAAATTACCTTTCTATTCTTTGTACAGAAAATGAGATACATTTTTGTCATATAAAGAGATAATTGAAGGTTATGAAACAAAAATGTAAGGAAAAGGTATTATGGAGTTGTATCAGGCAGTTTGTTAATATAAAATATTGTATTTTTTCTGGATTTTGTGATGTTTTTATTTACTAAATTTTTTAAATTGTTTGTTATGACCTTTTGTTCTTAGTAGATATTCATCTCAGAAATGAATTTTCATTATTACTTTTGTATTTTTTGTGGTAAAATTAAATTTACCAATTTAGGCAAACAGTTCTGTGACATTAAGTATGTTCACCTTGTTATACAACTGTCCCCACTGTATCCATCTCCAGGCCTCTTTCACCTTCTCCGCGAAAAATTCCATTCCCATTAAACTATCTTTCTACTCTCAGTAATTCCCCAGGTTTTCCTTCCTCAGCCCCTGGTACTGCTATAGTGCCTTCCAGCTCTGTGAATCTCACTATTGTAGGTGCCTCGTGTAAGTGGAACCGTATTTGCATTATTCCTTTGTCCTTTTGTGTCTGCTTTTCACTTGCTTAGTCTTCAGGGTTCACCGATGTTGTACCATTCGTTCTGAAGGCTGAATAACAGTATATTGTATGCATATACCACATTCTGTTTGTCCACTCATCTGTCAATGGACGTGTGGGTTGTTTACACCTTTTGGCTATTATAAACGATGCTGCTATGAACATAGGTATACAAATATTTGTTCTCATCCTTGCTTTCAATTCTTTTAGGTTTATACCCAGAAGTGGAAACACTGGTTTACATGGTAGCTCTACATTTAATATTTTAGGAACCACCATACCATTTTCCACAGTTGCAAGTTTTATATGTCTATAAGCAATGAACAAGAGGTTCTAATTTCTCCACATCATTGCCAACACTTGTTATTTTCTGAGTTTTTTTTTTTTTTTGCGGCAGTGGGGGACAGAGATTATTTTCCTTGGCTTTTGATAATAGCCATTGCCCTCTCCGATAGTCAACTAATGGGTGTTAAGTATAGTCCAACTTTCAGAGGGCCCCCAACACTTGAATACAGGGTGAGAAGCTAGAGATATGTGTCCCAGGCAGTCCAATGGCCAAAGTGGGATAGACGTGAAGTAGTGGTAGGAAACCATAAGCTTGGAAAAGAGAGAATACATGCAAGATGCAACGGATGTGAACCGGAAGTAGGAGGGGAAAGCCATTTCACAACTGTGTCAACCAACTGCAATCTTGACCTCTGATTTCCATAAAGTAAAGATCTTTCACAAAGTAAACATGTCATTTTAAAGAGTATCTCAGACAACCAAGCAATTATGATGTGCCGTTTAAATGGATGATGGGAGAGCTTCAGTGGGAAGAGCACAGAGACCAAGCTATGAGGCTGTAAGGGGAGAAGAAAAGTGGCTACTTTTGCTTGAAAATGTCTTAACTCACTTGGTCTGCCACTGGATTGGCAGGCTTCAAACTCCAGCTGCAAGGGAAGCATTTTCTGAGCCTCCCTGGAGAGAACCCATGACCTCCAAAGCCGCTCCCTGAAGCTGCGTCCAGAGGCTTGGTACTGTCCCAAGAAGAAAGCCTGATTTACATTCTGGGAGGCAGAACCGTGTTGGGAGTGTGGTGAGGCTGACATGACGGTGACAAGCCTGGAGCGTCTTGGCTCTGATGCAGGGCTATTGGACCATCTGAGGAATAGGAGACCCAACCCCAATATCACACAATTCTATCAACCTGGAATTCTCTAGTTTGTTCCTCTTTTTCAAAAACAGTTAACTTTTAAGAAAGACGGAGGGTCAATTTTGAAAACCTATAAGGAAACCCAAAAGAGACTCCTGTGCTTGTCAACTGCCTCAGTTAGAATGAAACACAATTATCAAATGGTATTTATGTTTGATTTATACAAGCAAAATGGAAACAATATGGGATTATGTATCTCAACTAAAGACAGAGAAGATTTTTAAAATTACAAACGCAATTTACAAATATTCTGCATTTTTCCCTCCAATCCTTTGTGTTTTTATTTATTTTCTAATATGATCAGCTACAAAAGTCAAGAGTCCCTTGTCTCTTGTTCCCTCCAAGCATATTCCCCTCCAGGCAACAAGTGATACCATGTTGGTGTTTTTCCACTCACTCGTCAATGAATGCACTCTCACGTATACATGCAAAAAAGTGTGTTATATACAAAATCAGGATCATCTTTTGCTGTTGCTCTGCAGTTCACTTCATGCACTTAAAATATTGCCAGTGCTGTCATATAGAATCATTATTTAGGCCATATGCCTTTGGTCATTTTGAAATGCCTCTTCTTACAATCTCTGATTCAATTAACATCCTTATACTTCAAATTATTTGAAGAATTAATTATTATTAATTCTTCAGTAGCATGGAGTTCTAAAGATGACATTTAGAAATGCCAGTCTCTATCCATTTATGATTCACATGAGCACTACACACTAATAATTGTACCACCTTCATGCTTCCCTAAGGAATATAGTCAATGTTCTGCATTTTGCCCTCCATCTTTTCTGTTTCTCATTGCTCTGAATTTCATTTTCTGACTCAATGGTCACATAGAAAGTCTTTTCACACACCACTGTCCATTGGTAGGCAGAGTCTAAACACTCTTCTTTTGGAGGCAAGGGAAAAGGTGACCTTTCTGTGTTCGGGATAAGAAAGGGTGTGGTGGGTTCTCCCCGCCCCAGCTGTCTAGATTAGCACGTTCTGCACCAGGCTGCAGGTCTTCCCCAGAGTTGCTAACGTTGACCTCTAAGAAGCAGGCAGCACGCTGGCAAGTGGCAAAGCAAATTTTCTCCAGAGACCAAGAAAGATCCACTGGGCTGAACTGGTTGTCCCCACGCTGGGAGCCAAAGTTTCTGAGTTTCTCACCCTAAAACATCAAGCCTGTTTCCAGCCAGGAGCCACTGCCTTCCCCAGTTCTAGAAACACTTAGGCTCCACACCTGACATGTGTTCATAAGACTTATATTTTGGAACCCCATTCAGTTCTGTTCAGTTCAGTTCAGTCGCTCAGACATGTCCAACTCTTTGTGACCCCATGAATCACAGCACACCAGGCCTCCCTGTCCAGCACCAACTCCTGGAGATCACTCAGACTCACCTCCACCAAGTCAGTGATGCCATCCAGCCATCTCATCCTCTGTCATCCCCTTCTCCTCCTGCCCCCAATCCCTCTTAGCATCAGAGTCATTTCCAATGAGTCAACTCTTCACATGAGGTGGCCAAAGTACTCGAGTTTCAGCGTTAGCAACATTCTTTACAAAGAACACCGAGGGCTGATCTCCTTTAGAATGGACTGGTTGGATCTCCTTGCAGTTCAGTGGACTCTCAGGAGTCTTCTCCAACATCACAGTTCAAAAGCATCAATTCTTCAGTGCTCAGCCTTCTTCACAGTCCAACTCTCACATCCATACATGACCACAGGAAAAACCACAGCCTTGACTAGACAGACCTGGGTTGGTAAAGTAATGTCTCTGCTTTTCAATATACTATCTAGGTTGCTCATAACTTTTCTTCCAAGGAGTAAGCGTCTTTTAATTTCATGGCTGCAATCACCATCTGCAGTGATTTTGGAGCCCAAAAAAATAAAGTCTGACACTGTTTCCACTGTTTCCCCATCTATTTCCCATGAAGTGATGGGACCAGATGCCATGATCTTCATTTTCTGAATGTTGAGCTTTAAGCCAACTTTTTCGCTCTCCACTTTCACTTTCATCAAGTGACTTTTTAGTTCCTCTTCACTTTCTGTCATACGGTGGTGTCATCTGCATATCTGAGGTTATTGATATTTCTCCTGGCAATGTTGATTCCAGCTTGTGCTTCTTCCAGCCCAGCGTTTCTCATGATGTGTTCTGCATAGAAGTTAAATAAGCAGGGTGACAATATACAGCCTTGACATACTCCTTTTCCTATTTGGAACCAGCTTGTTGTTCCATGTCCAGTTCTAACTGTTGCTTCCTGACTCGCATACAGGTTTCTCAAGAGGTCAGTCAGGTGGTCTGGTATTCCCATCTCTTTCAGAATTTTCCACAGTTTATTGTGATCAACACAGTCGGAGGCTTTGGCATAGTCAATAAAGCAGAAATAGATGTGGTTTTGTTTTGTTTTGTTTTGTTTTTGAACTCTCTTGCTTTTTTCGATGATCCAGCGGATATTGGAAATTTGATCTCTGGTTCCTCTGCCTTTTCGAAAACCAGCTTGAACTTTTGGAAGTTCACAGTTCACATATTGCTGAAGCCTGGCTTGGAGAATTTTGAGCATTACTTTACTAGTATGCGAGATGAGTGCAATTGTGTGGTAGTTTGAGCATTCTTTGGCATTGCCTTCTTTGGGATTGGAATGAAAACTGACCTTTTCCAGTCCTGTGGCCACTGCTGAGTTTTCCAAATTTGCTGGCATATTGAGCTGCAGCATTTTCACAGTATCATCTTTCAGGATTTGAAATAGCTCAACTGGAATTTCATCACCTCCACTAGCTTTGTTCGTAGTGATGCTTTCTAAGGCCCACTTGACTTCACAGTCCAGGATGTCTGGCTCTTGGTGAGTGATCATAGCACCGTGATTATGTTGGTCATGAAGATATTTTTTGTACAGTTCTGTGTATTCTTGCCACTTCTTTTTAATATTTTCTGCTTCTGTTAGGTCCATACCATTTGTGTCCTCTATCGAGCCCATCTTTGCATGAAATGTTCCCTTGGTATCTCTAATTTTCTTGAAGAGATATCTAGGCTTCCCCATCCTGTTGTTTTCCTCTATTTCTTTGCACTGATTGCCTGGGAAGGCTTTCTTATCTCTTCCTGCTAGTCTTTGAAACTCTGCATTCAGATGCTTATCTATTTTCATTTCTCCTTTGCTTTTCACTTCTCTTCTTTTCATAGCTATTTGTAAGGCCTCCTCAGACAGCCATTTTGCTTTTTTGCATTTCTTTTCCATGGGGATGGTCTTGATCCCTGTCTCCGTACAATGTCACGAACTTCAGTCCATAGTTCATCAGGCACTCTATCAGATCTGAGCCCTTAAATCTATTTCTCACTTCCACTGTATGATCATAAGGGATTTGATTTAGGTCATATCTGTATGGTCTAGCGGTTTTCCCTACTTTCTTCAATTTAAGTCTGAATTTGGGAATAAGGAGTTCATGATCTGAGACACAGTCAGCTCCCGGTCTTGTTTTTGCTGACTGTATAGAGTTTCTCCATCTTGGGGTGCAAAGAATATAATCAATCTGATTTCGGTGCTGACCATCTGGTGATGTCCATGTGTAGAGTCTTCCTTGTGTTGTTGGAAGAGGGTGTTTGCTATGACCAGTGCGTTCTCTTGGCAAAACTTTATTAACCTTTGCCCTACTTCATTCCATATTCACAGGCCAAATTTGCCTGTTACTCCAGGTGTCTCTTGACTTCCTACTTTTGCATTCCAGTCCCCTATAATGAAAAGGAGATCTTTTTTGGGTGTTAGTTCTAAAAGGTCTTGTAGGTCTTCATAGAACCTTTCAACTTCAGCTTCTTCAGCATTACCTGTCGGAGCATAAACTTGGATTACCGTGATTTGAATGCTTTGCCGTTGGAAATGAACAGAGATCATTCTGTCGTTTTTGAGACTGCATCCAAGTACTGCATTTCGGACTCTTTTGTTGACCATGATGGCTACTCATTTCTTCTGAGGGATTCCTGCCGCAGTAGTAGACACAATGGTCATCTGAGTTAAATTCACCCATTCCAGTCCATTTTAGTTCGCTGATTCCTAGAATGTTGACGTTCACTCTTGCCATCTTCTGTTGACCACTTCCAGTTTGCCTTGATTCATGGACCTGACATTCCAGGTTCCTAAGCAATATTGCTCCTTACAGCATCAGACCTTGCTTCTATCACCAGTCACGTCCACTACTGGGTATTGTTTTTGCTTTGGCTCCATCCCTTCCATTTTTTCTGGAGTTATTTCTCCACTGATCTCCACTAGCAATTGGGCACCTACTGACCTGGGGAATTCCTCTTTCAGTATCCTATCATTTTGCCTTTTCATACTGTTCATGGGGTTCTCAAGGCAAGAATACTGAAGTGGCTTGTCATTCCCTTCTCCAGTGGACCACATTCTGTTAGACCTCTCCACCATGACCTGCCCTTCTTGGGTGGCCCCACAGGGCATGGCTTAGTTTCACTGAGTTAGACAAGGCTGTGGTCCTAGTGTGATTCGATTGACTAGTTTTCTGCGATCATGTTTTCAGTGTGTCTGCCCTCTGATGTCCTCTCACAACACCTACCTTCTTACTTGGGTTTCTCTTACCTTGGACATGGGGTATTTCTGCAAGTTTGCTCCAGAAAAGCGCAGCTGCTGCTCCTTACCTTGGACGAGGGGTAACTCCTCACTGCCACCCCTCCTGACCTTGAACATGGAGTATCTCCTCTAGGCCCTCCTGCGCCTGCACAGCCACCGCTCCTCGGGCGTGGGGTAGCTCCACCCAGGCCGTGGCCCCTGACCTCGGACGTGGGGTAGCTCCTCCCAGCCACCAACTCTTACCTTGAACGTGGGGTAGCTCGGCTTGGCCGGCCATTCCTGTGCGTTTAGAGCCTGGCACTCTGGGCCGCTGCCCCTAACCTCGGACGTCGGGTAGCTCCTCTCCGCCGCCCGCGCCGCCCGTCCAGCCCCCCCCGCGCCGTCGCCCCCCCCCCCCCCCCCCCCCCCCCCCCCCCCCCCCCCCCCCCCCCCCCCCCCCCCCCCCCCCCCCCCGCCCCCCCCCCCCCCCCGCCGTCCAGCGCGCCGCCGCCAGCCGCCCGCGCTCCGCTTGTGGAAACCCTTCAATTCAGTTCACTTCAGTTGCTCAGCTGTGTCCGACTCTGCGACCCCATGAATTGCAGCACACCAGGTCTTCCTGTCCAACACCAACTCCTGGAATTCACTCAGACTTGCATCCAACAAGTCAGTGATGCCATCCAGCCATCTCATCCTCTGTCGTCCGCTTATTCTCCTGCCCCCAATCCCTCCCAGCATCAGAGTCTTTTCCAATGATTCAACTCTTCACATAAGGTGGCCAAAGCACTGGAGTTTCAGCTTCAGCATCATTCCCTTCCAAAGAAATCCCAAGGCTGATCTCCTAGAGAATGGACTGGTTGGATCTCCTTGCAGTCCAAGGGACTCTCAAGAGTCTTCTCCAACCCCACAGTTCAAAAGCATCAATTCTTCGGGGCTTAGCTTTCATCACAGTCCAATTCTCACATCCATACGTGACCACAGGAAAAACCATAGCCTTAACTAGATGGACCTTGGTTGGCAAAGTAATGTCTCTGCTTTTCAATATGCTGTCTAGGTTGCTCATAACTTTTCTTCCAAGGAGTAAGTGTCTTACAATTTCATGGCTGCAGTCACCATCTGCAGTGATTTTGGAGTCCCAAAAAATAAAGTCTAGACACTATTTCCACTGTTTCCCCATCTATTTCCCATGAAGTGATGCGACCAGATGCCATGATCTTCATTTTCTGAATGTTGAGCTTTAAGCCAACTTTTTCACTCTCCACTTTCAATTTCATCAAGAGGCTTTTTAGTTCCTCCTCACTTTCTGCCATAAGGATGGTGTCATTTGAATATCTGAGGTTATTGATATTTCTCCCAGCAATCTTGATTCCAGCTTGTGCTTCTTGCAGCCCAGCATTTCTCATGATGTACAGTGCATATAAGTTAAATAAGCAGGGTGACAATATACAGCCTTGACATACTCCGTTTCCTATCCGGAACCAGCCTGTTCTTCCATGTCCAGTTCTAACTGTTTCCTCCTGACCTGCATACAGGTTTCTCAAGAGGTAAGTCAGGTGGTCTGGTATTCCCATCTCTTTCAGACTTTTCCACGGTTTCTTGTGAGCCACACAGTCAAAGCCTGTGGCATAGTCAATAAAGCAGAAATAGATGGTTTTCTGGAACTCTCTTGCTTTTTCCATGATCCAGCAGATGTTGGCAATTTGATCTCTGGTTCCTCCGCCTTTTCTAAAACCAGCTTGAACATCTGGAAAGTCTCGATTCATGTACGGCTGAAGCCTGGCTTGGAGAATTTTGAGCATTACTTTACTAGCGTGTGAGATGAGTGCAATTGTGGAAACCCTTAGGCATTGGTTATTCAACATGTTGAATCTTGACAGCAAGGCACTGACAAGAAGAGAGGGTCATGCATTTGCGATCAGATTATCGTTTTCCCCAATTTCTTGTGTCTTCTTCATCTCTGTGCTCAGAGATTATGGCGACGGTTGTTCTCCATCATCTTATAAACAAGTTCATCATCCAGGCTGTGTAGCAGGTAAAGAGGAGAAAGTTTTTAAATACTTAAAGTGAACCAACTTTTTATAAAGTTATGTAGAATGAAACTCAAACAAAGTCTGTTAAGCGACTTACCGATTCTTGCAAACGCTAATCTTGAAGTTACATTCTGGGTACGAACGGGTGCAGGCTGCTGTGGCATGAACACCATATTTGGCTTCCCCGGGCCGCAATGTGAGAAATTCCTTCTACTGTAATAATATTAGAGAGGCTGTGTCCAGCCAAGCAGGGTTCACTTTCTTAACTCATAGAGGTTTATCTGGTCAGGTAAAGTTTCAGCATCATTTAATCTCACCTTTCATCATCCATTAAGGTGGAGCCTAAACTATCTACTTCTAGATTTATGTGCCTGTGATTTTTGCATGTTGCTCCAAAATGAGGAGTAAGTTTACACCCCAGATAAAGCCATGTTTCTGGAATATAGAAGTGGTTGTTGTTCAGACTGATGCAGTATAGTCTCTCGAGCAGATATTATGAATCAGTTCAGAGATTGTCACCCTTTATAGGATGAAGACGATCGAATGAATCGTTCTGCTTCCTGCGGGTCAGGGGCCTCTCTGAGGCTAGAGTCTTCCTCGAGCCCCTGCCCATGTTTCTGCCCACCTCCCCTGTGCAGCTTGGGTCGCTTAGCTGCTGGGGCTTTTTGCATCCATCCTTTGGCCATACAGAGAGGGCAGAGGGCCACCTTCAGAGCCAGCAGCAGCTGTTGCTGCCAGTCCTGTGATCAGAAGCTGAAGACCCCCCTCCAGCCTTCTCAGGCTGCTCCCTCACCACGTACCCCTTGGCTGGCACTGCAAGGTGGCTGGTGTTCAGGGTAATTTAATACTTTCACCTCGGTCACAATTTATGACATATTGAACGCTGAAACATTTATTCTCCAGCTAGGCTTCAGGTTTCTAGTACTAAGATTAGAGCAAGTCTTAAGTAAAGAGACAGTATCCCTTTCCTGAAAATGGTGTGCCAAGATTCTGGCCCATTTTCCTGAGAGGAGATGATTCTTAGCTTCGTGTGTATTGCAGCAGTCTTCCTTGATTGAAATTGCTGTCATTCCAACTCCAGCTACATATTCTGGTCGCCTCACATTGCTTGTTCACAGCATCACAAACGTCACACAGAAATAAAGAACAGACTCAAGTCACTCATTTATCCATCCCAACATTTGACAAATAATTACTGAGGATCTGTTAAGAGTAGTGGAAGATTACTAACATCTTATCATCTAGTAGAAAGACAAGTATACACATAGTCATAACCAAGGTTTTCATATGAAAAATGTCATAAGAAAGATATCAAACAAATTCTACAGCCACCCAGAGATCTTTTCCAACTTGGGAGAATTGCTAATTTCATGAAAGACTTCATTAAGGAAATACTTATCATCTGAGATTTACGTTGGATAATGGCTGGATTTTCCCAAGTGGATTTGTGTGTTTGGACTGGAAAGCTGGATGTCCCACACGTGAAAGCAGCACATGGCAAGGGCTGGAGGTGAAGAGAAACACAAAATCAATTTGAAGAGAACATATAATCCTGTTTTACTAAAATGTAAACAATATAAAAGGAACTAGCAAGATGTAAGACTGGAGAAAGATGTTGGTAGTGCAGGTTGTGATGCTCACCTTTTGTGAAAAGTATTGGGAGCTCTGTTAATGCAGTCTGTTAATGAAAGAAAGGAATGTCTTAAAACGCAGAATAGCGCCAGGCCTCACATCCATAAGATGTATTTTGGGATAATCTTGGCACCAGACCAGTCATCCTGGGCCATAAAACGATTGACTTGAATCTTGTAGAAGGGAAGCTTACCATACAAATAGTCTCATTTACATAGATCAGGGGAACAACATCTGAGTATAACATAACGGTTTGTCAAGTCTGTTCTGAGCCATATGGAACCGACTTGAAGACAGAGTCTAGAGTAAATGCATAGTACACTAACATAGCTTAAGACAAACATCTCCATAAGAAAAATGCATTGGTTAACTCAAGGTTTGAGAATAGTTAACTTCAGTGGAACCAGGTGTCATTATGGCAACACAGTATTTAAAGAGAAACCTCCTTTTAAATTGGTATGAAGTGAAGTCACTCAGTCGTGTCCAACTCTTTGCGACACCATGGACTGTAGCCTACCAGCCTCCTCTGTCCATGGGATTTCCCAGGCAATAGTCCTGGAGTGGATTGCCATTTCCTTCTCCGGGGGATTTTCCCAACCCAGGGATGGAACCCGGGTCTCCCGCATGGTAGACAGACGCTTTACAGTTTGAGCCACCAGGGAAGTCTTTAAATTTGTATAGAGAAGGGGAAAAAATATATATATCACTAATTTGTTTCCTCCTGCAGCTTAAGAGAGAGATGAAAAATGTCTGACACTTGCAGCTTATTTCGTCTGTTTGGAGACTCCTGGCCTTCCTGCCTCTTACCCTCTCAAGAGGAGCTCTCAGTTAAAAGAGGAACATTTTGTTAAAGGGGTTTGAGACAGACTAGAGTTACTTATTTGTATAGCACGTGTCTATTTCCTGGAAGAATGTAAGCTTCACAGGGACAGGAATATTTGTTCAATCACAATGAAGATGGTTGCAATGAGGATTCAGTAACGCATGTAAAGCTCACCTTGGGCCTTGCTTAACTAAGCATAAGGTTGAGTTCACTTACAACCAATATAGGTAGCAGGTCTGAAATACAGCATTGGCTATTGTCGGATATCAATTATCAATGGCACTGGCTGTTGTCAGATGTACATTTCTGAAAACTTATGTATAAAGTTGATTATAGGATTTGGGGGGAGATAAAGACTAGCATTTTCTTAGCGATGCTTTGCAAGTATGCAAGTCTACACCTCTTAAGTGATTAACGGGTGGGACACTTGGCAGCATTGATCACCTGCACAAAGGGAAATATTTATGGTGCTCTCCTCCAGTACATGGCACTCCATCAGCGGTGGAAAAGATATGGGTACAAGTTAGTGCTTAAATTAGCTGCTAAGAAATTGGAGTTTCTCCCATTATTAGGAAAAGTAACAAGGTGCTGCCTGGAGCCAAAGCATTGAAAAGCAAAAGCATTCCTTTCACTTTCTCCTTAAACTGTGAGGAGATGAACATGCCCCCAAACACCAGCCATGATGACGGAGCAAACCTGTGTGGGTTTATAACAGCCCTTATAAAAGAAAACTCACATCAAAATCAACCTGACTCACCTTTATGCAACGGTGCCACAGGGGAATTAAGATGAACAGTGCACGTAAATGACTTCAATTGGTAATCGTGTTGCCAAGCCACACGTTTTCAGGTTTTCTTAACCACTTCCTCTTACATACCTAGTATTGGCATCAGTATTGATAATTTTTTCAAAATAATATATGATGTATGATATCTTCCTAGAAAATCCAAAAGAATCAATGGGTGACTAATTAGAATTTGAAAATCCAGTCAGATCTCCAGAAGAAATAAAATGTAGAAAAATCCATTCCCTTCTGCTGTATCAGCCACAATCGATTAAAAAATGCAAATCAAAAGTATAATGAGATTATCACCTCACATTGGTCAGAATGGCTCTCTTCAAAAGTCTACAAGCAATAAATGCTGGAGACAATGTGGAGAAAAGGGAATCCTCTTGAACCGTTAGCGGGAGGGTAGATTCATACAGCCTCAGTGGAGAAAGTATGGAGGTTCCTTTAGGAGGAAGGAACAAAGCTAGCGTATGACCCAGAAATCCCACTACTGAGCATATACCCTGAGGAAAATCACAATTCCAAAAGACACATGTACCCCAGTGTTTATTAAAACACTATTTATAATATCCAGGACTTGGAAGTAACCTAGGCGTCCACTGACAAATGAATGGATAAAGTTGAGGTGCATATATACCAAGGAGTATTACTCAGCCATAAGAAGGGATGAAACTGGGTCTTTTGTAGTCATGTGGATGAACCTAGAGTCTGTCATAAAAGGGAAGTAAGTCAGAAAGAACCAACCAAATATTGTTTTTATTTGTATATTAATGCATATATATAGAATCTAGGAAAAACTGAACTGGTGACCCTATTTGCAAGGCAGAAATAGAGGTGGAGATGTTGGGACTGGACCTGTGGACACTCGGTGAATGAGAGGGCAAGGAGAGCAGTGCTGACATAGATACGCTGCCACGGTTAACACAGGTGGCTAGTGGGAGCTGCTGCCGAGCACAGGGAGCTCAGCTCTGTGCTGACCTAGAGCAGCAGGGTGGGCAGGGAGGCTCAGGAGGGAGGGGGCATATTATACTTATAGCTGATTCACGTTGTTCTACAGCAGAAACCAATACAGCATTGTAAAGCAATTATCCTCCCATTAAAAATCTAACAAACCACAAAAAAAAAATAGCCAAAGAGCAATATTCTTTACAATACTAATGGAAGTATTACTTTAATATCTTATTTCAAGCACCCTAGGCATGCCCCCAACATACACACACACACACACACACACACACACACACACACACACACACAATTAAACCTGAATTTTAGAAAGCAAAATCTCTGGATCATTTGAAACTCCAGATGAAGTTAATTTCCTTGACTCTCCTTCCCTAAATGTAGCAAGGCAATCATGTCCAGGGCTGAAATCCATCTCTTTTCCCCATTTAGTCAGCTTCCTCCTCAATACCCTTCCATCTCTATCAATGTGCACCCCTATTAATGAATCTGAGAAGCTTTTCCATGCTCCCTATCTGTGGTCAGCTGAATTGTTTTTGTTGTTGTTCAGTGGCTAAGTCATGCCCAACTCTTTGCAACCACATGGACTGCAGCAATTTTCTTGAAGAGATCTCTCATCTTTCCCTTTCTATTGCTTTCCTCTATTTATTTGCATTGTTGATTTAAGAATGCCTTCTTATCTATCAGGCTTCCCTGATAGCTCAGCTGGTAAAAACAATCTGCCTGAAATGCAGATTTGATCCCTGGTTTGACTCCTGGGTCAGGAAGATCCCCTGCAGAAGGGAAAGGCTACCAACTCCAGTATTCTGGCCTGGAGAATTCCATGGACTGTATAGTCCATGAGGTCTCAAAGAGTTGGACAGGACAGAGTGACTTTCACTTTCACTTTCTTTCTTCTCTCTCCTAGCTGTTTTCTGGAACTCTGCATTCAATTGGGTGTATCTTTCCCTTTCTCCCTTGCTTTTCGCTTCTCTTCTTTCCTGAGCTGTTTGTAAAGCCCCCTCAGGCAGCCACTTTGCTTTCTTGCATTTCTATTTCTTTGGGATGGTTTTGGTCACTGCCTCTTGTACAATGTTGCAATCCTCTGTCCATAGTTCTTCAGGCACTCTGTCTATCAGGTCTAATCCCTCGAATCTACCAATCACCTCCACTGAATAATTATAGCGGATTTAATTTAGGTCATACCTGAATGGCCTAGTGGTGTCCCACACTTTCTGTATTCAAGCCTGAATTTTGTTCTAAGGAGCTGATGATCTGAGCCACAGTCAGCTCCAGGTCTTGTTTTTGCTGACTGTATACTGATTTCGGTATTGATTATTTGGTGACGTGCTTGTGTAGAGTTATGTCTTGTGTTGTTGGGAAAGGATGTTTCCTATGACCAGTGCTTTCTCTTAGAGAGAAGTCACTCAGTCGTGTCCGACACTTTGCGACCCCGTGGACTGTAGCCTACCAGGCTCCTCTGTCCATGAGATTCTCCAGGCAAGAATACTGGAGTGGGTTGCCATTTCCTCCTCCAGGGAATCTTCCCGACCCAGGGATCGAACCCAGGTCTCCTGCATTGGAGTCAGACGCTTTAACCTCTGAGCTACCAGGGAAGCCCTAACTCTGTTAGACTTTGCCTTACTTCATTTTGTATTCCAAGGTCAAACTTACCTGTTACTCCAGGTACCTCTTGATTTCCTACTTTTGTATTCCAGTCCCATGGCGACCCACTCCATCACTCTTGCCTGGAAAATTCCATGGATGGAGGATGATAGGCTGCAGTCCATGGGGTCTAAAAGAGTCAGACTCGACTAAGCCACTTCGCTTTCACTTTTCACTTTCATGCATTGAAGAAGGACATGGCAACCCACTCCAGTGCTCTTGCCTGGAGAATCCCAGGGACAGTGGAGCCTGGTGGGCTGTGGTCTAGGGGGTCGCACAAAGACTGAAGTGACTTAATAGCAGCAGCAGCAGCATGATGAAAAAGATACCCTTTTTTGGTGTTAGTTCTAGAAGGTCTTGTAGGTCTTCATAGAACTGGTCAACTTCAGCTTCTTTGGCATTAGTGGTTGAGGCATAGACTTGGATTACCATGATACTGAATGGCTTGCCTTGGAAATGAACCAAGATCATTCTGCCATTTTTGAGATTGCACCCAAGTACTGCATTTCAGACTCTTGTTGACTATGATGGTTACTCCATTTCTTCTAAGGGATTCATGCCCATAGTAGTAGATATAACAGTCATCTGAATTAAATCTACCCATTCCCATCCATTGTAGTTTACTGATTTCTAAGATGTCAGTGTTCACTCTTGCCATCTGCTTGACCATGTCCAGTTTACCTTAATTCATGGACCTGACTTTCCAGGTTCCCATGCAATATTGTGCCCTACATCATCAGGCTTTACTTTCACCACCAGACACACCCACAGCTGGTCACTGGTCAGCTGAATAATGGTCTCCAAAGATTCTCAAGCCCTAATCCTCAGAAGCTATGAATTTGGTACTTTACAGGGACTTTGCATTAACTAAGATCCTTAGTTAACTAAGATTCTTAGTTAAAAAATAAACTCTCTCACTGTTTCAACTATTTCCCCATATATTTGCCATGAAGTGATGGGACCAGGTGCCATGATTTTAGCTAATCCTTAGTTAATTTCAGATTAATAATCCTGAGATTGTAGTTATTCTGAATTATCCAGGTGGGCCTGATATAATCACAAGGTTCCTTATGAGACAGAGAGCAGAAAGAGAAAAGATGCTAAGCATCTGGCTTAAAAGATAGGAAAGTGGCCCTGAGTCAAGAAGTGCTGGCAGTACCTAGAATCCAGAAAAGGCAAAGTTCATGAATTGCAGGACGCCAGGCCTCCCTGTCCATCACCAACTCCCGGAGTTCACCCAAACTCATGTGATCATTGAGTCGGTGATGCCATCCAGCCATCTCATCCTCTATCGTCCCCTTCTCCTCCTGCTCCCAATCCCTCCCAGCATCAGGGTCTTTTCCAATGACTCAATTTGTTGCATCAGGTAGCCAAAGTATTGGAGTTTCAGCTTCAGCATCAGTCCTTCCAATGAACACCCAGGACTGATATCTTTAGAATGGACTGGTTGGACCTCACTGCAGTCCAAGGGACTCTCAAGAGTCTTCTCCAACACCACAGTTCAAAAACATCAGTTTTTTGGTGCTCAGCTTTCTTCACAGTCCAACTCTCACATCCATACATAACACCTGGAAAAACCATAGCCTTGACTAGACGGACCTTTGTTGGCAAAGTAATGTCTCTGCTTTTTAATATGCTATCTAGGTTAGTCATAACTTTCCTTCCAAGACAGTGTTCAGAGAGTCTAGACATCCCAGGGTAACTGAAGGAGGTCATATGGGCCATGGTGGAATAAGATGTGTTATAACTTCCACCACGTTGTCAACTAGATGTAAGGTGCCATTGCAAGCAGCTTCCACTGGGTTCCTGCCCAGAGGAGAGAACAGAACCTATGATACAATCGGTCTTTCTGTTTCTCCAGCTTCCCCTCAGCCTCACTTCTATCTCCATGTCAGACTTTCTTTTAGTTTGAAACCCAATGTTTTACTCCCTTTCAAACTCTCCCCACCAGTTAAAATAAAGAAAGGTCCTGATGGGATCATACACACTTCGTTGAACCTCATTTTGCTTGTTTGCTATTTCCAGCATATCTGTTTTTTTTTTTTTTTCCCAGCATATCTGTTTTTACTGTAGTTTATATTTCCCCAAAGCCTCACCCACCAACCTGCAAGGACAAATTAAGTCACTGATCTCTTGATTGGACCTGCTGGAATAAGATTTCCTACAGTCTGAACCCAAATGAAACCTCACCCCCCCCCATTCATCCTTGGAGTCCTCTAGGTTTGTCATAGCTTTTCTTCCAAGGAGCAAGTGTCTTAATTTCATGGCTATGTCATTGTCTGCAATGATTTTGGAGCCCAAGAATACAAAATCTGCCACTGTTTCATAGACAACACATGAAACAGCAGAGACATCACTTTGTGGACAAATGTCCATATAGGCAAAGCTATGGTTTTCCAGTAATTGTATATGGATGTGAGAGTTGGACCATAAAGAAGGCTGAGCACCAAAGAATTGATGCTCTTTAACTGCGGTGTTGGAGAAGACTCTTGAAAGTTCCTTGGACTCCCCAGGAAATCAAACCAGTCCATCCTAAAGGAAATCAACCCTATATAGTCATTGGAAGGACTGATTGGCCACCTGATGTGAAGAGCCAACTCAATGGAAAAGACTGTGATGCGGGATAGACTTAGAGCAGGAGGAGAAGGGCGTGTAATTATGTAATTTGTATTATACTATATCTATTTTTATCCAATTTAACTTTTTTGCTTAGTTATGCTTTTGAGGTTTATCTGTGTTGATGCATATAGTTCTGTTTATACTCCATTGTTTGACATGAATTTGTCCATTTTCTTGGTTGGATGATATTTGTTTCCAGCATTTAGCTATTAACCACTGAAAATAATGGCAATAATAATTTTTTTCCCTCTAATGGAATTT